>NC_089843.1:5336229-5636229 GCF_035609145.1 Eleutherodactylus coqui | reverse complement strand
TAGATTTGTGATAGATAGATATAAGATAGATAGATAAATAGATAGATATGAGATAAATAGATAGATATGAGATAGATAGATAGATAGATAGATAGGAGATAGATAGATAGATAGATAGATAGATAGATAGATAGATAGATAGGAGATAGATAGATAGATAGATAGATAGATAGATAGATAGATAGGAGATAGATAGATAGATAGATAGGAGATAGATAGATAGATATGAGATAGATATGAGATTTAGATAAGAGAAATAGATGATAGTTAAATGCATAAATAATTAGATAGGAGATAGATAAATAGATAGAAGACAGATATGAGATAAATAGATAGACGATAGATGAGATAGATAGATAGATAGATAGATAGATAGAAGATTGATAGAAGATTGATATGAAATTTCATGAGATTTCCTCAGCGGAAAGCCAGCTATAAAGCCTGTGCCGTTTGGTGCGGGTTTGAGGTGGCTCGTCCGCCGGTATTCTACATAGATAGATAGATAGATAGATAGATATAAGATAGATAGATAGATAGATATGAGATACATAAATAGATAGATAGACATGAGATACATAAATAGATAGATAGACATGAGATAGATAGACATGAGATAGATAGATAGGAGATAGATAGATAGATAGATAGATAGATAGATAGATAGATAGATAGATAGATAGATAAAAGATAGCTATGAGATAGATATGAGATAGATAGAAGATAGATAGATAGTTGGGAGATAGATAGATAGATAGATATATAGATAGAAGATAGATAGATAGAAGATAGATATGGGATAGATAGATAGAAGATAGATATGACATATAAAAATAGATAGAAGATAGATGAGATAGATTTGTGATAGATAGATAGATAGATAGATAGATAGATAGATAGATAGATAGATATGAGACAGACAGATAGGAGATAGATAGATATGAGATACATAAATAGATAGATATGAGATAGGTAGATAGACATGAGATAGATAAATGGATAGACGATAGATACATAGATAGAAGCTATATATATATATATATATATATATATATATATATATATATATATGAGATAGATAGCTAGCTATGAGATAGATAGATAAATAGAAGATATATATGAGATAGACATATAGATAGATGGATAGATAGGAGATAGATAGATATATAGATAGATGGATAGATAGATATGAGATAGATAGATAGAGAGATAGATAGATGGATAGATAAAAGATACATAAATAGAAGATAAATATATATATAGAAGATAAGAAGATAGATAGATTTTGAGGTACATAAATAGATAGAAGATAGATAGAAGATAGATAGAAGATACAGTAGATAGATATGAGAGAGATAGATAGATAAATAGATATGAGATACATTGATAGATAGATAGACATGAGATAGATAAATAGATAGAAGATAGATAGATATGAGATAGATAAACAGAAGATAGATGAGATAGATATGAGATAGATAGATAGATAGATAGAAGATAGATATGAGATAGATAGATATGAGATAGATAAATAAATAGAAGATAGATAGATCTATATGAGATAGATAAATAGGTAGAAGATAAATAGATATGAGATAGATAGATAGATATGAGATAGATAAATAGGTAGAAGATAAATAGATATACAGATATATATTAGATAGACAGACATGAGATAGATAAATAGATTAAAGATAGATAGATATGAGGTACATAAATAGATAGAAGATAGATAGATATTAGATAGATGGATAGATAGACATGAGATAGATATGAGATAGAAGATAGATAGATATTAGATAGATGGATAGATAGATAGACATGAGATAGATAGATAATGAGATAGACAGATATGAGATAGATAGATATGAGATAGATAGTAAGATATGAGATAGATAGATAGATAAGAGATAGATAATGAGATAGATAGATAAGAGATAGATAATGAGATAGATAGATAAGAGATAGATAGGAGATAGATAGATAGATAGATAGATAGATAGATAGATATGAGATAGATAGATAGATAGATAGATAGATAGATAGATAGATAGATAGATAGATAGATAGATAGATAGATAGATAGATAGGGGATAGATAGATATGAGATAGATAGATAGATAGATAGATAGATAGATAGATAGATAGATAGATAGATAGATAGATAGATAGGGGATAGATAGATATGAGATAGATAGATAGATAGATAGATAGATAGATAGATAGATAGATAGATAGATAGGGGATAGATAGATATGAGATAGCTCGTCCGCCGGTATTCTGCTACTGGAATCTCTCCCCATAGAGAGCAGAGCCCGCAGCGGAAACGTCGATATAATGCACATGTGGCAGATTTGAATTCCGTGCCACATGTCAGTTTCCGCGTTCCTTGTCCACAGCGGATTTTTGCTGCTTATGCTTGGGCTTCAGAATGCATGCAGAATTTACTTATGGAAAGTCTACTGCAAAACCGCCCCGTGTGAACCCAGCCCGAGGGGGGAAAATAAATAACACGTGGCTGCATAAATGTACAGGCCTGAAGGGTTTGGGCCAAAATGGGCTGATATTTGGAACTTTTCATAATCCCCTTCCCTTGACTAAAGCCGCAGCAGCAGAAGAGCCCTTACATAATGCTGCCCCCCCCCCCCCATCGTCACTGCAGTCTGGGGGTCTTCGGGTGATGGCAGGGCAGGCCTTCACCAAACATCCCTTCTGGGATTATGGACAGCAAGTTCCCTCTCTGCCTCATCAGACAGAACACGTCCCCCTCAGACAGGATGGAGGTTCTGGTAGAACATGGCTGGGCTTGGAAGTTCTTGTTAGAGAAGACCTCCATGTTGCCCCCTCCCCTGCAGCCCAGACATATGAAGAACACGAGAGACTGTTGTCACATGACTACACAACCAGGACTGCCGGAAACTCCTGCAGCTCCTTTATTGTTCTTGTCGGCCTCCAGGAAAAAAAACTCTCCTCTTTTCTTTTCATCCGTTTCTGAGGGCCGTCCAGTTCTTGGTGATGTCACTGTTGGGCCATTAATCCCTTTTTTTGCTGACAGTCTCCTCTGTGCCCTATGGTATATGTAATGCCTTGGAGATGTTTTTTGGACCCCTTCTTGCTGACGGTCTCCCCTGTGCCCCATGGTACATGTAATGCCTTGGAGATGTTTTTTGGACCCCTTCTTGCTGACGGTCTCCCCTGTGCCCCATGGTATATGTAATGCCTTGGAGATGTTTTGGCCCCTTTTTGCTGACAGTCTCTTCTGTGCCCCATGGTATATGTAATGCCTTTGAGATGTTTCGGCCCCCTTTTTGCTGAGTCTCCCATGTGCCCCATGGTATATGTAATGCCTTTGAGATGTTTTGGCCCCCTTCTTGCTGACAGTCTCCTCTGTGCCCCATGGTACATGTAATGCTTTGGAGATGTTTTGGCCCCCTTTTTGCTGACAGTCTCCCCGTGCCCCATGGTATATGTAATGCCTTGGAGATGTTTTGGTCCCCTTCTTGCTGACAGTCTCCCATGTTCCCCATGGTACATGTAATGCCTTGGAGATGTTTTGGCCCCTTTTTGCTGACAGTCTCCCCGTGCCCCATGGTATATGTAATGCCTTTGAGATGTTTTGGCCCTCTTCTTGCTGACAGTCTCCTCTGTGCCCCATGGTACATGTAATGCTTTGGAGATGTTTTGGCCCCCTTCTTGCTGACAGTCTCCTCTGTGCCCCATGGTACATGTAATGCTTTGGAGATGTTTTGGCCCCCTTCTTGCTGACAGTCTTCCATGTGCCCCATGGTATATGTAATGCCTTGGAGATGTTTTGGTCCCCTTCTTGCTGACAGTCTCCCATGTGCCCCATGGTACATGTAATGCTTTGGAGATGTTTTGGCCCCCTTCTTGCTGACAGTCTCCCATGTGCCTCATGGTACATGTAATTCTTTGGAGATGTTTTGGCCCCCTTCTTGCTGAAAGTCTCCCATGTGCCCCATGGTACATGTAATGCCTTGTAGATGTTTTGGCCCCCTTCTTGCTGACAGTCCCCCCTGTGCCCCATGGTACATGTAATGCCTGGGAGATGTTTTGGACCCCTTCTTGCTGACGGTTTCCCCTGTGCCCCATGTTACATGTAATGCCTTGGAGATGTTTTGGCCCCCTTCTTGCTGACAGTCCCCCCTGTGCCCCATGTTACATGTAATGCCTTGGAGATGTTTTGGCCCCCTTCTTGCTGACAGTCCCCCCTGTGCCCCATGTTACATGTAATGCCTTGGAGATGTTTTGGACCCCTTCTTGCTGACAGTCTCCCATGTGCCCCATGGTACATGTAATGCCTTGGAGATGTTTTGGACCCCTTCTTGCTGACGGTCTCCCCTGTGCCCCATGGTACATGTAATGCCTTGGAGATGTTTTGGACCCCTTCTTGCTGACAGTCCCCCCTGTGCCCCATGTTACATGTAATGCCTTGGAGATGTTTTGGACCCCTTCTTGCTGACAGTCTCCCATGTGCCCCATGGTACATGTAATGCCTTGGAGATGTTTTGGACCCCTTCTTGCTGACGGTCTCCCCTGTGCCCCATGGTACATGTAATGCCTTGGAGATGTTTTGGACCCCTTCTTGCTGACGGTCTCCCCTGTGCCCCATGGTACATGTAATGCCTTGGAGATGTTTTGGACCCCTTCTTGCTGACGGTCTCCCCTGTGCCCCATGGTACATGTAATGCCCTGGAGATGTCTTGACCCCTTCTTGCTGACGGTCTCCCCTGTGCCCCATGGTACATGTAATGCCTTGGAGATGTTTTGGACCCCTTCTTGCTGACGGTCTCCCCTGTGCCCCATGATACATGTAATGCCCTGGAGATGTCTTGACCCCCTCCTTCTGATTGACACCTTCCAACAATCAGATCCCTCTGATAGGCTGTAACATCTTTACTGACCAACTAAGGCTTCCTGCACACGGGCGGAAATTACGCGGCAGGATTTGGCGCAGACATTCTGCCCACGCCCGCTACCACAGGATTGCATTATCTAATGCAGACGGCCGCGATCTGACCGTGTGAAATCTCGCGCGGAACACAAATCATGGCAGGTCCTATTTCTGTGCGAGCCTCACAGAAGGCCCCACAGAAACATCACGGCTGACGCGCTGCACGGCTGGGTGGCAGCCGGCACATACCAGAGCGGAGGAGACTCCGGAGAAGGTGAGCCGCGGCGCGGTCACTGCAGGGACACGGCTCGCAGAGGGGGCCCGACCCGGCTGTCTGCAGGAGGCCTAAGAAAATGTCAGGAGAATCCAAGTAGAAGAGCCGAACTTTATATGGGGAACGGGAATCCCTGTAAGTAACGGCAGCGGAGTGCGGACTGCTGTCTATCAGGAGGTGGCATGTGATTGGCCAATACTGACCACACCCACATATAAGAGGGTGTGAACACTTACGCAACCCCAGGATTTTAGTTTGGTTTTCTTCATTTGCCCACCATTAAAGCTTTCGGCTAGTTCTCCATGGGATTGTCAGATAGCGGGGCCACGGAGGGGGGATCTGCATTCTCACACACGGGGCCCGGACCCCCAGTGCTCTCCACACACCCCGGTGACGGGGGGCGCAGAGGTGGATTCAGCAGCTCCGTCACAGAACAATCTGCTGACGGCGCCGTCACACGGGAAGCAGAAGGTTCTCCAGCCTAATCACCGTAAATGAGACAAAGCCATATTGTTCCATATGCTAATAGAGCCGACAAGGAAGACGCGAGATACAAGAGCGCCGGAGCGGGTGACACCGCGCCAATACCCTCAACATGCGAAGAAGACTCATATCTACGGACCTCATATAGGGACTGCCGCAGGCTTCATGGCCCCTCCGCTAAACTTATTATCCCCCCCCCATAAGAAACAATAAAGGATAAATATTGCACTGCTAGGCGGACTGTCTGTACTCTGCAGCAAGAGACCAGGTTATGGCATACACACACCAGAAGAGCTCAGTGACTAAATACAGCACCAGAACCAAGCTCATACCATATACAGCACTAGGACCAAGCTAGCAACATATGTGCCACACCAGAACCAAGATCATAATACAAGTACGAGACAAACTCAGTACATGGTTACAATACCAGAACCAAGCTCAGTACGTAAATACAGTAGCAGAACTAATGAATTGTGTTGCGGAGTGCTGATTGGTTGGCAGCGGAACCTGAGAACATCAGAGGAAAGAAGAAAACACTAGGAGGAGGAGGATTCATGTAGCTCCATAAGACACTGCCACACGGAAGAATATCTCATATCTGCCAGGGTTACTAAGCAGACTATATAAGGTCCTCTGACTAGAATGCTGCGGCCTTCCCCGTCACCTGTCTAGACTTTACATGAAGGCTGAACATTTAATGGTTAACAAGACTGATTAGTAGATAATGCTTAACATGTTTGCCAACGACCTCTTGGTGAGTGGAGCAGAGCGGGCAGGGTACAGGCGCCATACAGATGACGGTGGTGACAGGAGCAGAGCGGGCAGGGTACAGGCGCCATACAGATGACGGTGGTGAGTGGAGCAGTGTGGGCAGGGTACAGGCACCGTACAGATGATGGTGGTGACTGGAGCAGAGCAGGCAAGGTACAGGTGCCATACAGATGATGGTGGTGAGTAGAGCAGAGTGGGCAGGGTACAGGCGCCATACAGATGATGGTGGTGAGTGGTGCAGAGCGGGCAGGGTACAGATGATGGTGGTGAGTGGAGCAGAGCGGGCAGGGTACAGGCGCCGTACAGATGATGGTGGTGAGTGGAGCAGAGCGGGCAGGGTACAGGAGCCGTACAGATGATGGTGGTGAGTGGAGCAGAGCGGGCGGGGTACAGGTGCCATACAGATGACAATGGTGAGTGGAGCAGAGCGGGCAGGGTACAGATGCCGTACAGATGGCGGTGGTGAGTGGAGCAGAGCGGGCAGGGTACAGGTGCCGTACAGATGATGGCAGTGAGTGGAGCAGAGCGGGCAGGGTACAGGCGCCATACAGATGACGGTGGTGACTGGAGCAGAGCGGGCAGGGTACAGACGCCGTACAGATGATGGTGGTGAGTGGAGCAGAACGGGCAGGGTACAGGTGCCATACAGATGATGGTGGTGAGTGGAGCAGTGTGGGCAGGGTACAGGCGCCATACAGATGATGGTGGTGAGTGCAGCAGAACGGGCAGGGTACAGGTGCCATACAGATGTCAGCAGTGAATGGAGCAGCGTGGGCAGGGTACAGACGATATACAGATGATGGGGATGAGTGGAACAGAGCGGGCAGGGTACAGGCGCCGTACAGATGACGGTGGTGAGTGGAGCAGTGTGGGCAGGGTACAGGCGCCGTACAGATGACGGTGGTGAGTGGAGCAGTGTGGGCAGGGTACAGGCGCCATACAGATGATGTTGGTGAGTGCAGCAGAATGGGCAGGGTACAGGCGCCATACAGACGGCAGCAGTGAGTGGAGCAGCGTGGGCAGGGTACAGGTGCCATAAAGATGATGGTGATGAGTGGAACAGAGCGGGCAGGGTACAGGCGCCGTACAGATGGCGGTGGTGAGTGGAGCAGTGTGGGCAGGGTACAGGCGCCGTACAGATGGCGGTGGTGAGTGAAGCAGTGTGGGCAGGGTACAGGCGCCGTACAGATGGCGGTGGTGAGTGGAGCAGAGCGGGCAGGGCACAGGCGCTGAACAGATGACAGTGGTGAGTGGAGCAGAGCGGGCAAGGTACAGGCGCCCTACAGATGATGGTGGTGAGTGCAGCAGAACGGGCAGGGTACAGGTGCCATACAGATGGCAGCAGTGAGTGGAGCAGAGCGGGCAGGGTACAGGTGCCATACAGATGGCAGCAGTGAGTGGAGCAGCGTGGGCAGGGTACAGACGCCATACAGATGATGGTGATGAGTGGAGCAGAGCGGGCAGGGTACAGGCGCCGTACAGATGACGGTGGTGAGTGGAGCAGAGCAGGCAGGGTACAGGCGCCGTACAGATGACGGTGGTGAGTGGAGCAGAGCGGGCAGGGTACAGGCGCCATACAGATGGCAGCAGTGAGTGGAGCAGCGTGGGCAGGGTACAGGCGCCGTACAGATGACGGTGGTGAGTGGAGCAGAGCGGGCAGGGTACAGGCGCCGTACAGATGGCGGTGGTGAGTTGAGCAGAGCGGACAGGGTACAGGCGCTGAACAGATGACAGTGGTGAGTGGAGCAGAGCGGGCAGGGTACAGGCGCCGTACAGATGGTGGTGGTGAGTGGAGCAGAGCGGGCAGGGTACAGGCGCCGTACAGATGACGGTGGTGAGTGGAGCAGAGCGGGCAGGGTACAGACGCCGTACAGATGACGGTGGTGAGTGGAGCAGAGCGGGTAGGGTACAGGTGAAGTACAAATGACGGTGGTGAGTGGAGCAGAGCGGGCAGGGTACAGGCGCCGTACAGATGATGGTGGTGAGTGCAGCAGAACAGGCAGGGTACAGGTGCCATACAGATGGCAGCAGTGAGTGGAGCAGCGTGGGCAGGGTACAGACGCCATACAGATGATGGTGATGAGTGGAACAGAGCGGGCAGGGTACAGGCGCCGTACAGATGGCGGTGGTGAGTGGAGCAGAGCGGGCAGGGCACAGGCGCTGAACAGATGACAGTGGTGAGTGGAGCAGAGCGGGCAAGGTACAGGCGCCCTACAGATGATGGTGGTGACTGGAGCAGAGCGGGCAAGGTACAGGCGCCCTACAGATGATGGTGGTGAGTGGAGCAGAACGGGCAGGGTACAGGCGCTATACAGATGGCAGCAGTGAGTGGAGCAGAGCGGGCAGGGTACAGGCGCTATACAGATGGCAGCAGTGAGTGGAGCAGAGCGGGCAGGGTACAGGCGCCATACAGATGATGGTGATGAGTGGAACAGAGCGGGCAGGGTACAGGCGCCGTACAGATGACGGTGGTGAGTGGAGCAGAGCAGGCAGGGCACAGGCGCTGAGCAGATGACGGTGGTGAGTGGAGCAGAGCGGGCAGGGTACAGACGCCGTACAGATGACAGTGGTGACTGGAGCAGAGCGGGCAGGGTACATGCGCCGTACAGATGGCGGTGGTGAGTGGAGCAGAGCGGGCAGGGTACAGGCGCCGTACAGATGGCGGTGGTGAGTTGAGCAGAGCGGACAGGGTACAGGCGCCGTACAGATGATGGTGGTGAGTGGAGCAGAGCGGGCAGGGTACAGGCGCCGTACAGATGACGGTGGTGAGTGGAGCAGAGCGGGCAGGGTACAGGCGCCGTACAGATGACGGTGGTGAGTGGAGCAGAGCGGGCAGGGTACAGGCGCCGTACAGATGGCGGTGGTGAGTGGAGCAGAGCGGGCAGGGTACAGGCGCCGTACAGATGGCGGTGGTGAGTGGAGCAGAGCGGGAAGGGTAGAGGCGCCATACAGAGGATAGTGGTGAGTGGAGCAGAGCGGGCAGAATACAAGCGCTGTACAGATGACAATGGTGGGTGGAGCAGAGCGGGCAGGGTACAGGTGCCGTACAGATCGCAGCAGTGAGTGGAGCAGCGTGGGCAGGGTACAGGAGCCATACAGATGATGGTGGTGAGTAGAGCAGAGTGGGCAGGGTACAGGCGCCATACAGATGATGGTGGTGAGTGGTGCAGAGCGGGCAGGGTACAGATGATGGTGGTGAGTGGAGCAGAGCGGGCAGGGTACAGGCGCCGTACAGATGATGGTGGTGAGTGGAGCAGTGTGGCAGGGTACAGGTGTCGTACAGATGATGGTGGTGAGTGGAGCAGAGTAGGCGGGGTACAGGCCCCGTACAGATGATGGTGGTGAGTGGAGCAGATCGGGCAGGGTACAGGTGCCATACAGATGACAATGGTGAGTGGAGCAGAGCGGGCAGGGTACAGGCGCCGTACAGATGGCGGTGGTGAGTGGAGCAGAGCAGGTGGGGTACAGGCGCTGTACAGATGGTTGTGATGAGTGATGCAGAGTGGGCAGGGTACAGGCACCGTACAGATGATGGTGGTGATTGGAGCAGGGCGGGCAGGGCACAGGTGTCGTACAGATGATGGCAGTGAGTGAAGCAGAGCGGGCAGAGTACAGGTGCCATACAGATGACAGTGGTGAGTGGAGCAGTGTGGGCAGGGTACAGATGGCGTACAAATGATGGTGGTGAGTGGAGCAGAGCGGGCAGGGCACAGGCGCCATTCAGATGATGGCAGTGAGTGGAGCAGAGAGGGCAGGGCACAGGTGCCGTTCAGATGATGGTGGTGAGTGGAGCAGAGCGGGCAGGGCACAGGCGCCGTTCAGATGATTGTGGTGAGTGGAGCAGAGCGGGCAGAGTACAGGCGCCATACAGATGACAGTGGTGAGTAGAGCAGAGCGGGCAGGGTACAGATGTCGTACAGATGATGGTGGTGAGTGGTGCAGAGCGGGCAGGGTACAGATGTCGTACAGATGATGGTGGTGAGTGGTGCAGAGCGGGCAGAGTACAGATGATGGTGGTGAGTGGAGCAGAGCGGGCAGGGTACAGGCGCCATACAGATGATGGTGGTGAGTGGTGCAGAGCGGGCAGGGTACAGATGTCGTACAGATGATGGTGGTGAGTGGTGCAGAGCGGGCAGAGTACAGATGATGGTGGTGAGTGGAGCAGAGCGGGCAGGGTACAGGCGCCGTACAGATGATGGTGGTGAGTGGAGCAGTGTGGCAGGGTACAGGCGCCGTACAGATGGCAGTGTGTGGAGCAGAGCGGGCAGGGTACAGGCGCCGTACAGATGATGGTGGTGAGTGGAGCAGTGTGGCAGGGTACAGGTGTCGTACAGATGATGGCAGTGTGTGGAGCAGAGCGGGCAGGGTACAGGAGCCGTACAGATGATGGTGGTGAGTGGAGCAGAGCGGGCGGGGTACAGGCCCCGTACAGATGATGGTGGTGAGTGGAGCAGATCGGGCAGGGTACAGGTGCCATACAGATGACAGTGGTGAGTGGAGCAGTGTGGGCAGGGTACAGATGCCGTACAAATGATGGTGGTGAGTGGAGCAGAGCGGGCAGGGCACAGGCGCCATTCAGATGATGGCAGTGAGTGGAGCAGAGCGGGCAGGGCACAGGTGCCGTACAGATGATGGTGGTGAGGGGAGCACTGTGGGCAGGGTACAGGTGCCATACAGATGACAGTGGCGAGTGGAGCAGAGTGGGCAGAGTACAGGTGCCATACAGATGACAGTGGTGAGTGGAGCAGTGTGGGCAGGGTACAGGTGCCATACAGATGATGGTGGTGAGTGGAGCAGAGTGGGCAGAGTAAAGGTGCCATACAGATGACAGTGGTGAGTTGAGCAGTGTGGGCAGTGTAAAGGTGCCATACAGATGACAGTGGTGAGTGGAGCAGAGCGGGCAGGGCACAGACGCCGTACAGATGACAGTGGTGAGGGGAGCAGAGCGGGCAGGGCACAGGTGCCATACAGATGACAGTGGTGAGTGGAGCAGTGTGGGCAGGGCACAGGTGCCATACAGATGACAGTGGTGAGTGGAGCAGTGTGGGCAGGGCACAGGTGCCATACAGATGACAGTGGTGAGTGGAGCAGTGTGGGCAGGGCACAGGTGCCATACAGATGACAGTGGTGAGTGCAGCAGTGTGGGCAGGGCACAGGTGCCATACAGATGACAGTGGTGAGTGGAGCAGAGCGGGCAGGGCACAGGTGCCATACAGATGACAGTGGTGAGTGGAGCAGTGTGGGCAGGGCACAGGTGCCATACAGATGACAGTGGTGAGTGGAGCAGTGTGGGCAGGGCACAGGTGCCATACAGATGACAGTGGTGAGTGGAGCAGTGTGGGCAGGGCACAGGTGCCATACAGATGACAGTGGTGAGTGGAGCAGTGTGGGCAGGGCACAGGTGCCATACAGATGACAGTGGTGAGTGGAGCAGTGTGGGCAGGGCACAGGTGCCATACAGATGACAGTGGTGAGTGCAGCAGTGTGGGCAGGGCACAGGTGCCATACAGATGACAGTGGTGAGTGGAGCAGAGCGGGCAGGGCACAGGTGCCATACAGATGACAGTGGTGAGTGGAGCAGTGTGGGCAGGGCACAGGTGCCATACAGATGACAGTGGTGAGTGGAGCAGTGTGGGCAGGGTACAGGCGCCATACAGATGACAGTGGTGAGTGGAGCAGTGTGGGCAGGGCACAGGTGCCATACAGATGACAGTGGTGAGTGGAGCAGAGCGGGCAGGGCACAGGTGCCATACAGATGACAGTGGTAAGTGGAGCAGAGCGGGCAGGGCACAGGTGCCATACAGATGACAGTGGTAAGTGGAGCAGAGCGGGCAGGGCACAGGTGCCATACAGATGACAGTGGTGAGTGGAGCAGTGTGGGCAGGGCACAGGTGCCATACAGATGACAGTGGTGAGTGGAGCAGAGCGGGCAGGGCACAGGTGCCATACAGATGACAGTGGTAAGTGGAGCAGAGCGGGCAGGGCACAGGTGCCATACAGATGACAGTGGTAAGTGGAGCAGAGCAGGCAGGGCACAGGCGCCGTACAGATAGCGGCCTCCCCAGGGATCATCTAAAGACTAGAAGTGACACTTCTCATCAGCGTGATATATACGGGCACAAGAAGATCCCCAGACGTCTCTCACCGAGGAACCAGCGACAAGTGGGTCGGAGGTTCAAACGAGGTGTATGTATTAATGGGGGCACTCCGGGGGTCCGTGTAACGAGGTGTATGTATTACTGGGGGCACTCCGGGGGTCCGTGTAACGAGGTGTATGTATTACTGGGGGCACTCCGGGGGTCCGTGTAACGAGGTGTATGTATTACTGGCTGCACTCCGGGGGTCCGTGTAACGAGGTGTATGTATTACTGGCCGCACTCTGGGGGTCCGTGTAACGAGGTGTATGTATTACTGGGGGCACTCCGGGGGTCCGTGTAATGAGGTGTATGTATTACTGGGGGCACTCCGGGGGTCCGTGTAACGAGGTGTATGTATTACTGGGGGCACTCCGGGGGTCCGTGTAACGAGGTGTATGTATTACTGGGGGCACTCCGGGGGTCCGTGTAACGAGGCGTATGTATTACTGGCCGCACTCTGGGGGTCCGTGTAACGAGGTGTATGTATTACTGGCCGCACTCCGGGGGTCCGTGTAACGAGGTGTATGTATTACTGGCCGCACTCCGGGGGTCCGTGTAACGAGGTGCATGTATTACTGGGGGCACTCCGGGGGTCCGTGTAACGAGGTGTATGTATTACTGGCCGCACTCCGGGGGTCCGTGTAACGAGGTGTATGTATTACTGGGGGCACTCTGGGGGTCTCTGTAACGAGGTGTATGTATTACTGGGGGCACTCCGGGGGTCCGTGTAACGAGGTGTATGTATTACTGGCCGCACTCTGGGGGTCCGTGTAACGAGGTGTATGTATTACTGGCCGCACTCCGGGGGTCCGTGTAACGAGGTGTATGTATTACTGGGGGCACTCTGGGGGTCTCTGTAACGAGGTGTATGTATTACTGGGGGCACTCCGGGGATCCGTGTAACGAGGTGTATGTATTACTGGGGGCACTCCGGGGGTGCGTGTAACGAGGTGTATGTATTACTGGGGGCACTCCGGGGGTGCGTGTAACGAGGTGTATGTATTACTGGGGGCACTCCGGGGGTCCGTGTAACGAGGTGCATGTATTACTGGGGGCACTCTGGGGGTCCGTGTAACGAGGTGTATGTATTACTGGCCGCACTCTGGGGGTCCGTGTAACGAGGTGTATGTATTACTGGCCGCACTCCGGGGGTCTCTGTAACGAGGTTTATGTATTACTGGCCGCACTCTGGGGGTCTCTGTAACGAGGTGTATGTATTACTGGGGGCACTCCGGGGGTCCGTGTAACGAGGTGTATGTATTACTGGCCGCACTCTGGGGGTCCGTGTAATGCGCTGTATGTATTACTGGGGGCACTCTGGGGGTCCGTGTAACGCGCTGTATGTATTACTGGCCGCACTCCGGGGGTCTGTGTAACGAGGTGTATGTATTACTGGCCGCACTCCGGGGGTCCGTGTAACGAGGTGTATGTATTACTGGGGGCACTCTGGGGGTCCGTGTAACGAGGTGCATGTATTACTGGGGGCACTCCGGGGGTCCGTGTAACGAGGTGTATGTATTACTGGGGGCACTCTGGGGGTCCGTGTAACGCGCTGTATGTATTACTGGGGGCACTCTGGGGGTCCGTGTAACGCGCTGTATGTATTACTGGCCGCACTCCGGGGGTCTGTGTAACGAGGTGTATGTATTACTGGCCGCACTCCGGGGGTCCGTGTAACGAGGTGTATGTATTACTGGGGGCACTCTGGGGGTCCGTGTAACGAGGTGCATGTATTACTGGGGGCACTCCGGGGGTGCGTGTAACGAGGTGTATGTATTACTGGGGGCACTCTGGGGGTCCGTGTAACGAGGTGCATGTATTACTGGGGGCACTCCGGGGGTCCGTGTAACGAGGTGTATGTATTACTGGCCGCACTCCGGGGGTCCGTGTAACGCACTGTATGTATTACTGGCTGCACTCCGGGGGTCCGTGTAACGAGGTGTATGTATTACTGGCCGCACTCCGGGGGTCCGTGTAATGAGGTGTATGTATTACTGGGGGCACTCCGGGGGTGCGTGTAACGAAGTGCATGTATTACTGGGGGCACTCTGGGGGTCCGTGTAACGAGGTGTATGTATTACTGGGGGCACTCTGGGGGTCTCTGTAACGAGGTGTATGTATTACTGGGGGCACTCCGGGGGTCCGTGTAACGAGGTGTATGTATTACTGGCCGCACTCTGGGGGTCCGTGTAACGCGCTGTATGTATTACTGGGGGCACTCTGGGGGTCCGTGTAACGCGCTGTATGTATTACTGGCCGCACTCCGGGGGTCTGTGTAACGAGGTGTATGTATTACTGGCCGCACTCCGGGGGTCCGTGTAACGAGGTGTATGCATTACTGGGGGCACTCTGGGGGTCCGTGTAACGAGGTGTATGTATTACTGGCCGCACTCCGGGGGTCCGTGTAATGAGGTGTATGTATTACTGGGGGCACTCCGGGGGTGCGTGTAACGAGGTGCATGTATTACTGGGGGCACTCTGGGGGTCCGTGTAACGAGGTGTATGTATTACTGGGGGCACTCTGGGGGTCTCTGTAACGAGGTGTATGTATTACTGGGGGCACTCCGGGGGTCCGTGTAACGAGGTGTATGTATTACTGGCCGCACTCTGGGGGTCCGTGTAACGCGCTGTATGTATTACTGGGGGCACTCTGGGGGTCCGTGTAACGCGCTGTATGTATTACTGGCCGCACTCCGGGGGTCTGTGTAACGAGGTGTATGTATTACTGGCCGCACTCCGGGGGTCCGTGTAACGAGGTGTATGCATTACTGGGGGCACTCTGGGGGTCCGTGTAACGAGGTGTATGTATTACTGGGGGCACTCTGGGGGTCCGTGTAACGCGCTGTATGTATTACTGGGGGCACTCTGGGGGTCCGTGTAACGCGCTGTATGTATTACTGGCCGCACTCCGGGGGTCTGTGTAACGAGGTGTATGTATTACTGGGGGCACTCCGGGGGTCCGTGTAACGAGGTGTATGTATTACTGGGGGCACTCCGGGGGTCCGTGTAACGAGGTGCATGTATTACTGGGGGCACTCCGGGGGTCCGTGTAACGAGGTGTATGTATTACTGGCCGCACTCCGGGGGTCCGTGTAACGCGCTGTATGTATTACTGGCTGCACTCCGGGGGTCCGTGTAACGAGGTGTATGTATTACTGGGGGCACTCCGGGGGTCCGTGTAATGAGGTATATGTATTACTGGGGGCACTCTGGGGGTCCGTGTAACGCAGTGTATGTATTACTGGGGGCACTCTGGGGGTCCGTGTAACGAGGTGTATGTATTACTGGGGGCACTCCGGGGGTCCGTGTAACGAGGTGTATGTATTACTGGCCGCACTCCGGGGGTCCGTGTAACGAGGTGTATGTATTACTGGGGGCACTCTGGGGGTCCGTGTAACGCAGTGTATGTATTACTGGGGGCACTCTGGGGGTCCGTGTAACGAGGTGTATGTATTACTGGGGGCACTCTGGGGGTCCGTGTAACGAGGTGTATGTATTACTGGGGGCACTCTGGGGGTCCGTGTAACGAGGTGTATGTATTACTGGCCGCACTCTGGGGGTCCGTGTAACGAGGTGTATGTATTACTGGCCGCACTCCGGGGGTCTCTGTAACGAGGTTTATGTATTACTGGCCGCACTCTGGGGGTCTCTGTAACGAGGTGTATGTATTACTGGGGGCACTCCGGGGGTCCGTGTAACGAGGTGTATGTATTACTGGCCGCACTCTGGGGGTCCGTGTAATGCGCTGTATGTATTACTGGGGGCACTCTGGGGGTCCGTGTAACGAGGTGCATGTATTACTGGGGGCACTCTGGGGGTCCGTGTAACGAGGTGTATGTATTACTGGGGGCACTCCGGGGGTCTGTGTAACGAGGTGTATGTATTACTGGCCGCACTCCGGGGGTCCGTGTAACGAGGTGTATGTATTACTGGCCGCACTCCGGGGGTCCGTGTAACGAGGTGTATGTATTACTGGGGGCACTCTGGGGGTCCGTGTAACGAGGTGCATGTATTACTGGGGGCACTCCGGGGGTCCGTGTAACGAGGTGTATGTATTACTGGGGGCACTCTGGGGGTCCGTGTAACGCGCTGTATGTATTACTGGGGGCACTCTGGGGGTCCGTGTAACGCGCTGTATGTATTACTGGCCGCACTCCGGGGGTCTGTGTAACGAGGTGTATGTATTACTGGCCGCACTCCGGGGGTCCGTGTAACGAGGTGTATGTATTACTGGGGGCACTCTGGGGGTCCGTGTAACGAGGTGCATGTATTACTGGGGGCACTCCGGGGGTGCGTGTAACGAGGTGTATGTATTACTGGGGGCACTCTGGGGGTCCGTGTAACGAGGTGCATGTATTACTGGGGGCACTCCGGGGGTCCGTGTAACGAGGTGTATGTATTACTGGCCGCACTCCGGGGGTCCGTGTAACGCACTGTATGTATTACTGGCTGCACTCCGGGGGTCCGTGTAACGAGGTGTATGTATTACTGGCCGCACTCCGGGGGTCCGTGTAATGAGGTGTATGTATTACTGGGGGCACTCCGGGGGTGCGTGTAACGAAGTGCATGTATTACTGGGGGCACTCTGGGGGTCCGTGTAACGAGGTGTATGTATTACTGGGGGCACTCTGGGGGTCTCTGTAACGAGGTGTATGTATTACTGGGGGCACTCCGGGGGTCCGTGTAACGAGGTGTATGTATTACTGGCCGCACTCTGGGGGTCCGTGTAACGCGCTGTATGTATTACTGGGGGCACTCTGGGGGTCCGTGTAACGCGCTGTATGTATTACTGGCCGCACTCCGGGGGTCTGTGTAACGAGGTGTATGTATTACTGGCCGCACTCCGGGGGTCCGTGTAACGAGGTGTATGCATTACTGGGGGCACTCTGGGGGTCCGTGTAACGAGGTGTATGTATTACTGGGGGCACTCTGGGGGTCCGTGTAACGCGCTGTATGTATTACTGGGGGCACTCTGGGGGTCCGTGTAACGCGCTGTATGTATTACTGGCCGCACTCCGGGGGTCTGTGTAACGAGGTGTATGTATTACTGGGGGCACTCCGGGGGTCCGTGTAACGAGGTGTATGTATTACTGGGGGCACTCCGGGGGTCCGTGTAACGAGGTGCATGTATTACTGGGGGCACTCCGGGGGTCCGTGTAACGAGGTGTATGTATTACTGGCCGCACTCCGGGGGTCCGTGTAACGCGCTGTATGTATTACTGGCTGCACTCCGGGGGTCCGTGTAACGAGGTGTATGTATTACTGGGGGCACTCCGGGGGTCCGTGTAATGAGGTATATGTATTACTGGGGGCACTCTGGGGGTCCGTGTAACGCAGTGTATGTATTACTGGGGGCACTCTGGGGGTCCGTGTAACGAGGTGTATGTATTACTGGGGGCACTCCGGGGGTCCGTGTAACGAGGTGTATGTATTACTGGCCGCACTCCGGGGGTCCGTGTAACGAGGTGTATGTATTACTGGGGGCACTCTGGGGGTCCGTGTAACGCAGTGTATGTATTACTGGGGGCACTCTGGGGGTCCGTGTAACGAGGTGTATGTATTACTGGGGGCACTCTGGGGGTCCGTGTAACGAGGTGTATGTATTACTGGGGGCACTCTGGGGGTCCGTGTAACGAGGTGTATGTATTACTGGCCGCACTCTGGGGGTCCGTGTAACGAGGTGTATGTATTACTGGCCGCACTCCGGGGGTCTCTGTAACGAGGTTTATGTATTACTGGCCGCACTCTGGGGGTCTCTGTAACGAGGTGTATGTATTACTGGGGGCACTCCGGGGGTCCGTGTAACGAGGTGTATGTATTACTGGCCGCACTCTGGGGGTCCGTGTAATGCGCTGTATGTATTACTGGGGGCACTCTGGGGGTCCGTGTAACGAGGTGCATGTATTACTGGGGGCACTCTGGGGGTCCGTGTAACGAGGTGTATGTATTACTGGGGGCACTCCGGGGGTCTGTGTAACGAGGTGTATGTATTACTGGCCGCACTCCGGGGGTCCGTGTAACGAGGTGTATGTATTACTGGCCGCACTCCGGGGGTCCGTGTAACGAGGTGTATGTATTACTGGGGGCACTCTGGGGGTCCGTGTAACGAGGTGCATGTATTACTGGGGGCACTCCGGGGGTCCGTGTAACGAGGTGTATGTATTACTGGGGGCACTCTGGGGGTCCGTGTAACGCGCTGTATGTATTACTGGGGGCACTCTGGGGGTCCGTGTAACGCGCTGTATGTATTACTGGCCGCACTCCGGGGGTCTGTGTAACGAGGTGTATGTATTACTGGCCGCACTCCGGGGGTCCGTGTAACGAGGTGTATGTATTACTGGGGGCACTCTGGGGGTCCGTGTAACGAGGTGCATGTATTACTGGGGGCACTCCGGGGGTGCGTGTAACGAGGTGTATGTATTACTGGGGGCACTCTGGGGGTCCGTGTAACGAGGTGCATGTATTACTGGGGGCACTCCGGGGGTCCGTGTAACGAGGTGTATGTATTACTGGCCGCACTCCGGGGGTCCGTGTAACGCACTGTATGTATTACTGGCTGCACTCCGGGGGTCCGTGTAACGAGGTGTATGTATTACTGGCCGCACTCCGGGGGTCCGTGTAATGAGGTGTATGTATTACTGGGGGCACTCCGGGGGTGCGTGTAACGAAGTGCATGTATTACTGGGGGCAATCTGGGGGTCCGTGTAACGAGGTGTATGTATTACTGGGGGCACTCTGGGGGTCTCTGTAACGAGGTGTATGTATTACTGGGGGCACTCCGGGGGTCCGTGTAACGAGGTGTATGTATTACTGGCCGCACTCTGGGGGTCCGTGTAACGCGCTGTATGTATTACTGGGGGCACTCTGGGGGTCCGTGTAACGCGCTGTATGTATTACTGGCCGCACTCCGGGGGTCTGTGTAACGAGGTGTATGTATTACTGGCCGCACTCCGGGGGTCCGTGTAACGAGGTGTATGCATTACTGGGGGCACTCTGGGGGTCCGTGTAACGAGGTGTATGTATTACTGGCCGCACTCCGGGGGTCCGTGTAATGAGGTGTATGTATTACTGGGGGCACTCCGGGGGTGCGTGTAACGAGGTGCATGTATTACTGGGGGCACTCTGGGGGTCCGTGTAACGAGGTGTATGTATTACTGGGGGCACTCTGGGGGTCTCTGTAACGAGGTGTATGTATTACTGGGGGCACTCCGGGGGTCTGTGTAACGAGGTGTATGTATTACTGGCCGCACTCTGGGGGTCCGTGTAACGCGCTGTATGTATTACTGGGGGCACTCTGGGGGTCCGTGTAACGCGCTGTATGTATTACTGGCCGCACTCCGGGGGTCTGTGTAACGAGGTGTATGTATTACTGGCCGCACTCCGGGGGTCCGTGTAACGAGGTGTATGCATTACTGGGGGCACTCTGGGGGTCCGTGTAACGAGGTGTATGTATTACTGGGGGCACTCTGGGGGTCCGTGTAACGCGCTGTATGTATTACTGGGGGCACTCTGGGGGTCCGTGTAACGCGCTGTATGTATTACTGGCCGCACTCCGGGGGTCTGTGTAACGAGGTGTATGTATTACTGGGGGCACTCCGGGGGTCCGTGTAACGAGGTGTATGTATTACTGGGGGCACTCCGGGGGTCCGTGTAACGAGGTGCATGTATTACTGGGGGCACTCCGGGGGTCCGTGTAACGAGGTGTATGTATTACTGGCCGCACTCCGGGGGTCCGTGTAACGCGCTGTATGTATTACTGGCTGCACTCCGGGGGTCCGTGTAACGAGGTGTATGTATTACTGGGGGCACTCCGGGGGTCCGTGTAATGAGGTATATGTATTACTGGGGGCACTCTGGGGGTCCGTGTAACGCAGTGTATGTATTACTGGGGGCACTCTGGGGGTCCGTGTAACGAGGTGTATGTATTACTGGGGGCACTCCGGGGGTCCGTGTAACGAGGTGTATGTATTACTGGCCGCACTCCGGGGGTCCGTGTAACGAGGTGTATGTATTACTGGGGGCACTCTGGGGGTCCGTGTAACGCAGTGTATGTATTACTGGGGGCACTCTGGGGGTCCGTGTAACGAGGTGTATGTATTACTGGGGGCACTCTGGGGGTCCGTGTAACGAGGTGTATGTATTACTGGGGGCACTCTGGGGGTCCGTGTAACGAGGTGCATGTATTACTGGGGGCACTCTGGGGGTCCGTGTAACGCAGTGTATGTATTACTGGGGGCACTCTGGGGGTCTGTGTAACGAGGTGTATGTATTACTGGGGGCACTCCGGGGGTCCGTGTAACGAGGTGTATGTATTACTGGCCGCACTCCGGGGGTCCGTGTAACGAGGTGTATGTATTACTGGGGGCACTCTGGGGGTCCGTGTAACGCAGTGTATGTATTACTGGGGGCACTCTGGGGGTCCGTGTAACGAGGTGTATGTATTACTGGGGGCACTCTGGGGGTCCGTGTAACGCAGTGTATGTATTACTGGGGGCACTCTGGGGGTCTGTGTAACGAGGTGTATGTATTACTGGCCGCACTCTGGGGGTCCGTGTAACGAGGTGTATGTATTACTGGGGGCA
Organism: Eleutherodactylus coqui; assembly: GCF_035609145.1. Taxonomy (NCBI): domain Eukaryota; kingdom Metazoa; phylum Chordata; class Amphibia; order Anura; family Eleutherodactylidae; genus Eleutherodactylus; species Eleutherodactylus coqui. The sequence goes on along the minus strand of NC_089843.1, from coordinate 5,615,070 downwards.
CTCTGGGGGTCCGTGTAACGAGGTGTATGTATTACTGGGGGCACTCTGGGGGTCCGTGTAACGCAGTGTATGTATTACTGGGGGCACTCTGGGGGTCCGTGTAACGAGGTGCATGTATTACTGGGGGCACTCTGGGGGTCCGTGTAACGCAGTGTATGTATTACTGGGGGCACTCTGGGGGTCTGTGTAACGAGGTGTATGTATTACTGGCCGCACTCTGGGGGTCCGTGTAACGAGGTGTATGTATTACTGGCCGCACTCCGGGGGTCCGTGTAACGAGGTGTATGTATTACTGGGGGCACTCTGGGGGTCCGTGTAACGCAGTGTATGTATTACTGGGGGCACTCTGGGGGTCCGTGTAACGAGGTGTATGTATTACTGGGGGCACTCTGGGGGTCCGTGTAATGAGGTGTATGTATTACTGGGGGTCCGTGTAATGAGGTGTATGTATTACTAGCCGCACTCCGGGGGTCCGTGTAACGAGGTGTATGTATTACTGGGGGCACTCTGGGGGTCCGTGTAATGAGGTGTATGTATTACTGGGGGTCCGTGTAATGAGGTGTATGTATTACTAGCCGCACTCTGGGGGTCCGTGTAACGAGGTGTATGTATTACTGGCTGCACTCCGGGGGGTCCGTGTAACGAGGTGTATGTATTACTGGGGGCACTCTGGGGGTCCGTGTAACGCGCTGTATGCTCAGCATGTGATATGTCAGTTGGTAACTTTCTGATCGGCCGTTTACTGTGACAAGTTTAGAGGTTTTATGCATTTTACTACTTTTGCACATTGTAAGACCCCCTGACTGCCGGCCGCGGTTACGTCCCGGCGCTCTGTGGGGTTCGCAGGAGGAGTTGCGGTTCTTGTTGCTCCCGGTTCGGGGCACACGGTACTCCCGTGTATATGTAGAGACGTGTATAGTGTCCTACATATTCTCACGGTCCGGCTCGTTACGAACGCGCTGATGCGATTTATAAAAGAGAAGCAAAACGTTACTGAAGTTTTCGCGGTCATTTATTTTAGTCCCACAAGGGGGCGTGACGATGTGATCGTGGGATCGCTAGGAGTTACATGGCAGACACCAAGGCCTTTGTCAGGCTTGCGGACGCAGCTGCTGTGGCATGTAAGGGGTTACACTGGCAGGATCTGGTGTTTCTCTGCTCCTGGCGGTTGGAGCAGGAGCCCCGCTGTCAGTTGCCGAGCCCCGCATCATTAGCTGTCCGCAGCCCGTTAGTGAGGTACTGCGGTCACGGGGGGTTTACATTACAGACTCGCCGTCTGCACATTGAATCTGACTCGATTGTGGCCAGCGCCCCCTCACTGCAGAGGATGACGAGGGACCCCAGCTGCCATGGCAACCGCACGGCACCCTGCCATCTCATCTAGGGGGACCAATCAGAGCATTTACATGTTGCTGTCAGAACTGACTGGCATCTAGAGACATCGGCGAGCAGGGTGAGCGCTGACCGTGGTTGTTGTGGAAGGTTGTCGGTTGTCAAAGACAGCCAGCACCCGCATTGTATGGAGCCTCCTGGCCAAGCCCCAGATTAACCCTGTGTGCTCCGGTCCGGAGCCTGTCCGACACCGGGGCTCGTGCTCTCCAGCTTACGGTTATCATTCATCTCTAGGGTTCATGACGGAGGGCAGATGCCACAAGAGGATATGTGTAGAGTGCCCCTCTAATAACAGATCGGCCGGAGGCCACAGCACACTCGCTGTAATATATATACAGCACTGCGGGCAATAATAGCGCCCTCTAGTGTCCTAGGAAGCCCTGTAATGGTGGTGCAGCCGATCCAGCTCCTACATGGCCAACTACACCGCCAGACTTACCGACAGCTGGGAACGGTACAAATCGCTGGATGAAGAGTCTGGTAGCAGGAGAAAACTTGTTTGCCCTCTGAACCAGAGAATTAAGGCCGACCTGGAACGAGAAGGTGCAGAAGGTCAGTGGAAGAGTCTGCGTCGCCCAATCCCTGCCAGACCAAGCCTATCGATAGCGCGGCAGAAGCCACCAGACTCAGATGTGATGGAGGACTCCTTCAATTAGAACTGGCAGATTGGCTCCCAGGATCGGAGTTCTCTAATGTCCATAATAATTAGTGATGATCATCAGAGAACGAGACACACAACTGTGTGAAGTCCCCACTGTGCCCTTTCTGAGGGACCAGCTCAGTGTTTGCTATATTAATAATGTAAAGTAGAACAAAGACATGTATAGTGTTCAGTCACAGGAAGCCACGCCCGAAGCTACATCAGAGAAGCTTAGCACTGATGACTGAACATGTAACGTTACGTGAGCACACATTAACTACACTGAGAAGAGTAATGGATGCGGACACAATGGCTGTGGTCTCCAGGACGTTCAGACCCCCTGCAGTACGGACAGTGCAGGCCTCTTCACGCCACCTTCAGGAGCCGTATTAACCCCTGAATAACTAATCATCTTAACACTTTCACATGCTGTTTGCACGGATATGAACAGACTCCCCTTTGCTGGTTCTTAAAGGGAACCAGTCAGCATGTTGTTTGCACCCCATGAACTAATGTATGGGCTCAGAGGTTATGGAGTCGGAGCAGCTGTTTTATAGTCACGGCGTCCCCCGTTCCTGCGCCCACACCGCGTGCTTCTGTTCCGCCGGCTGCGCGCTCTCCATAGAGATGAATGAAGGAGCATGCACACAGCGCCGGCGAACGAGTCACGCGGCAACCTTGTGGGGACCCGGCGAGCGCGAAACACTCTGGATTATGGGTGTATCTTCTCTGCATCTAATATGGAGGGCGTAAACCACGGTGATTGGTCCAGGGCAGACGGGCGGGATTTACATACAGGAAAAGATTGCCTCCGCCTCCGATTTGATCATGAGATCATGTAAATAACCCAGTAAACATGCATATCATACATGTACTCACTGCATGCACATGGATCGAGGCGGGAGAGTATGTGGGGCCTTCCTGCAAGCCTGCAAAAGGCCAAGAAGACTCACGCAAAAAAATTCCCCAGCGCGCTCCGCCTCTATTTACTAACGGTGATCGTTTCGTGTAAACAGGCCGTATGAATGGAGGGGGCGTCTGGAACGTTCCCCGGCGCGCTCCGCCTCTATTTACTAGCGGTGATCGTTTCGTGTAAACAGGCCGTATGAATGGAGGGGGCGTCTGGAATGTTACCCGGCGCGCTCCGCCTCTATTTACTAGCGGTGATCGTTTCGTGTAAACAGGCCATATGAATGGAGGGGGCGTCTGGAACGTTCCCCGGCGCGCTCCGCCTCTATTTACTAGCGGTGATCGTTTCGTGTAAACAGGCCGTATGAATGGAGGCAGGCGTCTGGAACGTTCCCCGGCGCGCTCCGCCTCTATTTACTAACGGTGACCGTTCCGTGTAAACAGGCCATATGAATGGAGGGGGGGGGGGGGCGTCTGGAACGTTCCCCGGTGCGCTCAGCCTCTATTTACTAACGGTGACCGTTCCGTGTAAACAGGCCGTATGAATGGAGGCAGGCGTCTGGAACGTTCCCCGGTGCGCTCAGCCTCTATTTACTAACGGTGACCGTTCCGTGTAAACAGGCCATATGAATGGAGGGGGCGTCTGGAACGTTCCCCGGCGCGCTCCGCCTCTATTTACTAGCGGTGATCGTTTCGTGTAAACAGGCCGTATGAATGGAGGCAGGCGTCTGGAACGTTCCCCGGCACGCTCCGCCTCTATTTACTAACGGTGACCGTTCCGTGTAAACAGGCCATATGAATGGAGGGGGCGTCTGGAACGTTCCCCGGCGCGCTCCGCCTCTATTTACTAGCGGTGATCGTTTCGTGTAAACAGGCCGTATGAATGGAGGCAGGCGTCTGGAATGTTACCCGGCGCGCTCCGCCTCTATTTACTAGCGGTGATCGTTTCGTGTACAGAGGCCATATGAATGGAGGGGGCGTCTGGAACGTTCCCCGGCGCGCTCCGCCTCTATTTACTAACGGTGACCGTTCCGTGTACAGAGGCCATATGAATGGAGGGGGCGTCTGGAACGTTCCCCGGCGCGCTCCGCCTCTATTTACTAGCGGTGATCGTTTCGTGTAAACAGGCCGTATGAATGGAGGCAGGCGTCTGGAACGTTCCCCGGCGCGCTCCGCCTCTATTTACTGGCGGTGATCGTTTCGTGTAAACAGGCCATATGAATGGAGGCAGGCGTCTGGAACGTTCCCCGGTGCGCTCAGCCTCTATTTACTAACGGTGACCGTTCCGTGTAAACAGGCCGTATGAATGGAGGCAGGCGTCTGGAACGTTCCCCGGCACGCTCCGCCTCTATTTACTAACGGTGACCGTTCCGTGTAAACAGGCCATATGAATGGAGGGGGGGGGGGGCGTCTGGAACGTTCCCCGGCGAGCTCCGCCTCTATTTACTAGCGGTGATCGTTTCGTGTAAACAGGCCGTATGAATGGAGGCAGGCGTCTGGAACGTTCCCCGGCGCGCTCCGCCTCTATTTACTAGTGGTGATCGTTTCGTGTAAACAGGCCGTATGAATGGAGGGGGCGTCTGGAAAGTTCCCCGGCGCGCTCCGCCTCTATTTACTAGCGGTGATCGTTTCGTGTAAACAGGCCGTATGAATGGAGGGGGCGTCTGGAATGTTACCCGGCGCGCTCCGCCTCTATTTACTAGCGGTGATCGTTTCGTGTACAGAGGCCATATGAATGGAGGGGGCGTCTGGAACGTTCCCCGACACGCTCCGCCTCTATTTACTAACGGTGACCGTTCCGTGTACAGAGGCCATATGAATGGAGGGGGCGTCTGGAACGTTCCCGGGCGCGCTCCGCCTCTATTTACTAGCGGTGATCGTTTCGTGTAAACAGGCCGTATGAATGGAGGCAGGCGTCTGGAACGTTCCCCGGCGCGCTCCGCCTCTATTTACTGGCGGTGATCGTTTCGTGTAAACAGGCCATATGAATGGAGGCAGGCGTCTGGAACGTTCCCCGGTGCGCTCAGCCTCTATTTACTAACGGTGACCGTTCCGTGTAAACAGGCCGTATGAATGGAGGCAGGCGTCTGGAACGTTCCCCGACACGCTCCGCCTCTATTTACTAACGGTGACCGTTCCGTGTAAACAGGCCATATGAATGGAGGGGGCGTCTGGAACGTTCCCCGGCGCGCTCCGCCTCTATTTACTAGCGGTGATCGTTTAGTGTAAACAGGCCATATGAATGGAGGGGGGGGGGGCGTCTGGAACGTTCCCCGGCGCGCTCCGCCTCTATTTACTAGCGGTGACCGTTCCGTGTAAACAGGCCGTATGAATGGAGGCAGGCGTCTGGAACGTTCCCCGGCGCGCTCCGCCTCTATTTACTAGCGGTGACCGTTCCGTGTAAACAGGCCGTATGATTGGAGGCAGGCGTCTGGAACGTTCCCCGACACGCTCCGATTCTATTTACTAGCGGTGATCATTTTGTGTAAACAGGCCGTATGAATGGAGGCAGGCGTCTGGAACGTTCCCCGGCGCGCTCAGCCTCTATTTACTAACGGTGACCGTTCCGTGTAAACAGGCCGTATGAATGGAGGCAGGCGTCTGGAACGTTCCCCGGCGCGCTCCGCCTCTATTTACTAGCGGTGATCATTTCGTGTAAACAGGCCATATGAATGGAGGGGGGGGGGCGTCTGGAACGTTCCCCGGCGCGCTCCGCCTCTATTTACTAGCGGTGATCGTTTCGTGTAAACAGGCCGTATGAATGGAGGCAGGCGTCTGGAACGTTCCCCGGCGCGCTCAGCCTCTATTTACTAACGGTGACCGTTCCGTGTAAACAGGCCGTATGAATGGAGGCAGGCGTCTGGAACGTTCCCCGGCGCGCTCCGCCTCTATTTACTAGCGGTGATCATTTCGTGTAAACAGGCCGTATGAATGGAGGCAGGCGTCTGGAACGTTCCCCGGCGCGCTCAGCCTCTATTTACTAGCGGTGATCGTTCCGTGTAAACAGGCCGTATGAATGGAGGGGGCGTCTGGAACGTTCCCCGGCGCGCTCAGCCTCTATTTACTAGCGGTGATCGTTCCGTGTAAACAGGCCGTATGAATGGAGGCAGGCGTCTGGAACGTTCCCCGACACGCTCCGCCTCTATTTACTAACGGTGACCGTTCCGTGTAAACAGGCCATATGAATGGAGGGGGCGTCTGGAACGTTCCCCGGCGAGCTCCGCTTCTATTTACTAGCGGTGATCGTTTCGTGTAAACAGGCCGTATGAATGGAGGGGGCTTCTGGAACGTTCCCCGGCGCGCTCCGCCTCTATTTACTAACGGTGACCGTTCCGTGTAAACAGGCCGTATGAATGGAGGGGGAGTCTGGAACGTTCCCCGGCGCGCTCTGCCTCTATTTACGAGCGGTGACCGTTCCGTGTAAACAGGCCGTATGAATGGAGGGGGCGTCTGGAACGTTCCCCGGCGCGCTCCGCCTCTATTTACTAGCGGTGATCGTTTGGTGTAAACAGGCCATATGAATGGAGGGGGCGTCTGGAACGTTCCCCAGCGCGCTCCGCCTCCATTTACTAGCGGTGATCGTTTCGTGTAAACAGGCCGTATGAATGGAGGCAGGCGTCTGGAACGTTCCCCAGCGCGCTCCGCCTCCATTTACTAGCGGTGATCGTTTCGTGTAAACAGGCCATATGAATGGAGGCGGCGTCTGGAACGTTCCCCGGCACGCTCTGCCTCTATTTACTAGCGGTGATTGTTTCGTGTAAACAGGCCATATGAATGGAGGCGGCGTCTGGAACGTTCCCCGGCGCGCTCCGCCTCTATTTACTAGCGGTGATCGTTCCGTGTAAACAGGCCATATGAATGGAGGCGGCGTCTGGAACGTTCCCCGGCGCGCTCCGCCTCTATTTACTAGCGGTGATCGTTCCATGTAAACAGGCCATATGAATGGAGGCAGGCGTCTGGAACGTTCCCCGGCGCGCTCCGCCTCTATTTACGAGCGGTGATCGTTCCGTGTAAACAGGCCGTATGAATGGAGGCAGGCGTCTGGAACGTTCCCCGGCGCGCTCCGCCTCTATTTACGAGCGGTGATCGTTCCGTGTAAACAGGCCGTATGAATGGAGGCAGGCGTCTGGAACGTTCCCCGGTGCGCTCAGCCTCTATTTACTAACGGTGACCGTTCCGTGTAAACAGGCCGTATGAATGGAGGGGGCGTCTGGAACGTTCACCGGCGCGCTCCGCCTCTATTTACTAACGGTGACCGTTCCGTGTAAACAGGCCGTATGAATGGAGGCGGCGTCTGGAACGTTCCCCGGCGCGCTCTGTTTCTATTTACTAGCGGTGATTGTTTCGTGTAAAGGCAGCAGAACCATAATTGCTGCGATGGCCGCCGGTCATCCGCGCCTGATACGTTGCTCCATGTAAAATCCCAGTGACGTCTATGAAAGGTATAGATATGGCCCAACCCGTCCGCCCCGTAATCCCAACCCCCTCACCGTGAGTGCTGCCTCGAGTTGACCGTATCTGGCTAAGAGAGGAACATTTGGCTCCCTGACCTGTCATGGCCGACGCAGAGAGGGGCGCCCGCTTGGAGCTGGTTGTACCTCTACTTGATCTGCCATCCAAGCTCGCGCCTTGAAGAAGCGTATGATGCCTGGTGATCGGTGCCTACAGGCAGGTGATCTTCCCAGCATTCATAGCAATAGTAAAAACATGGCGGCTCCCCGTAGCTAACATGGGTGCATTTCAGCACTCAGGAAAGGCCCATCAGGCTATCGGTCCGCCATCTTGGATTGCGGTCGCTAAACTAAGTTCCACTGGTTGAATCCACCGGTCAGGAGATCAGATAACACCGGGTGTGAGCCATGATGGCGGCCAAACCACGATGGTGACCTCAGGTCAAAACCTTGGTGCAAACGGCCCTTCGTTATTCAGCTGAGCCCCTTCTAATGACCTCAGCCAGGGGCCCCGTGGGCCATCGCTGTGAGCGGAGGTGCCGCCCGGGGTAAAGCGGGCTCCCCTCTCAGTATCCTATCCAGTGGTGTGGATGCGCTCGCCCATTAGACGGGGGTTTCCCAAGTGCTCCGTTCTCCAGACACTGCAGCTATTGATTCCTTTGCTCTCTGGACGCTGACTGCTTGTTGCCATGGAAACCTCCTCTATAGGAAGAAATGGCAGAAGACCGTGGTAGTTGGTGGCCGGGCCGAAAGCTGCCGAGATGCCAGCCACCAGGTGAAAGAAGTGCGCCCGCCCTGACCTCCTCTGCCGTTTCTTTTCATAGAGGAGGCAGTCTGTTTCCATAGTAACGGGCATGGGAATCAATGGTTGCAATATCTGGAGAAAGGAGCGCTTTGTCAGAGGGCCTCCTGGGGGGAGCGCACCGATCTGTTGCTTCGCACACATTGAAGTAAGATTCCCAAGATGGGAGTAGCCCTTTAAGCATTTCTCCCTGGATATCCCTTTAATGCCTGGTGGTAGTATGCCGAGTGATTGGCGCTGGTGACGTTCTCAGCCTTCGTTACACAGGAGGGGGGGTGCAGCGTTTTAGGAGTTGTCGCACTTTTGCTACATTCACATTTTTGTTACTTTGTAGCTCGATCAATATATATTCAGCGATTCTAGAGGTTTCTGTATTTTCCACCTGCAGCTCGGGGTGCGCAGCGCTACATCTGGTTGTGGTGTGGGGCGAGGGGTGCGCACCGCTACATCTGGTTCTGGTGTGGGGCGAGGGGTGCGCAGCGCTACATCTGGTTCTGGTGTGGGGCGAGGGGTGCGCAGCGCTACATCTGGTTCTGGTGTGGGGCGAGGGGTGCGCACCGCCACATCTGGTTCTGGTGTGGGGCGAGGGGTGCGCAGCGCCACATCTGGTTCTGGTGTGGGGCGAGGGGTGCGCAGCGCTACATCTGGTTCTCGTGTGGGGCGAGGGGTGCGCAGCGCCACATCTGGTTCTCGTGTAGGCCAGGGGTGCGCAGCGCCACATCTGGTTCTGATGTGGGGCGAGGGGTGCGCAGTGCCACATCTGGTTCTGATGTGGGGCGAGGGGTGCGCAGCGCCACATCTGGTTCTGGTGTGGGGCGAGGGGTGTGCAGCGCCACATCTGGTTCTCGTGTGGGGCGAGGGGTGCGCAGCGCTACATCTGGTTCTCGTGTGGGGCGAGGGGTGCGCAGCGCTACATCTGGTTCTCGTGTGGGGCGCACAGCGCTACATCTGGTTCTCGTGTGGGGTGAGGGGTGCGCAGCGCTACATCTGGTTCTGGTGTGGGGCGAGGGGTGCGCAGCGCCACATCTGGTTCTGGTGTGGGGCGACGGGTGTGGGGCGACGGGTGCGCAGCGCCACATCTGGTTCTGGTGTGGGGCGAGGGGTGCGCAGTCCTACATCTGGTTCTGGTGTGGGGCGAGGGGTGCGCAGCGCTACATCTGGTTCTGGTGTGGGGCGAGGGGTGCGCAGTGCTACATCTGGTTCTGGTGTGGGGCGAGGGGTGCGCAGCGCTACATCTGGTTCCGGTGTGGGGCGAGGGGTGCGCAGTCATACATCTGGTTCTCGTGTGGGGCGAGGGGTGCGCGGCGCTACATCTGGTACTGGTGTGGGGCGAGGGGTGCGCAGTCATACATCTGGTTCTCGTGTGGGGCGAGGGGTGCGCGGCGCTACATCTGGTACTGGTGTGGGGCGAGGGGTGCGCAGCGCCACATCTGGTTCTCGTGTGGGGCGAGGGGTGCGCAGCGCCACATCTGGTTCTGGTGTGGGGCGAGAGGTGCGCAGCGCTACATCTGGTTCTGGTGTGGGGCGAGGGGTGCCCAGTCCTACATCTGGTTCTCGTGTGGGGCGAGGGGTGCGCAGCGCTACATCTGGTTCTGGTGTGGGGCGAGGGGTGCGCAGCGCCACATCTGGTTCTGGTGTGGGGCGAGGGGTGCGCAGCGCCACATCTGGTTCTCGTGTGGGGTGAGGCGAGGGGTGCGCAGTCCTACATCTGGTTCTCATGTGGGGTGAGGTGAGGGGTGCGCAGCGCCACATCTGGTTCTCGTGTGGGGTGAGACGAGGGGTGTGCAGCGCTACATCTGGTTCTGGTGTGGGGCGAGGGGTGCGCAGCGCCACATCTGGTTCTGGTGTGGGGCGAGGGGTGCGCAGCGCTACATCTGGTTCTGGTGTGGGGCGAGGGGTGCGCAGCGCTACATCTGGTTCTGGTGTGGGGTGAGTGGTGCGCAGTCCTACATCTGGTTCCGGTGTGGGGCGAGGGGTGCGCAGTCCTACATCTGGTTCCGGTGTGGGGCGAGGGGTGCGCAGTCCTACATCTGGTTCTCGTGTGGGGCGAGGGGTGCGCGGCGCTACATCTGGTTCTGGTGTGGGGTGAGGGGTGCGCAGCGCTACATCTGGTTCTGGTGTGGGGCGAGGGGTGCGCAGCGCCACATCTGGTTCTCGTGTGGGGCGAGGGGTGCGCAGCGCCACATCTGGTTCTGGTGTGGGGCGAGAGGTGCGCAGCGCTACATCTGGTTCTGGTGTGGGGCGAGGGGTGCCCAGTCCTACATCTGGTTCTCGTGTGGGGCGAGGGGTGCGCAGCGCTACATCTGGTTCTGGTGTGGGGCGAGGGGTGCGCAGCGCCACATCTGGTTCTGGTGTGGGGCGAGGGGTGCGCAGCGCCACATCTGGTTCTGGTGTGGGGCGAGGCGAGGGGTGCGCAGTCCTACATCTGGTTCTCATGTGGGGTGAGGTGAGGGGTGCGCAGCGCCACATCTGGTTCTCGTGTGGGGTGAGGCGAGGGGTGCGCAGCGCTACATCTGGTTCTGGTGTGGGGCGAGGGGTGCGCAGCGCCACATCTGGTTCTCGTGTGGGGCGAGGGGTGCGCAGCGCCACATCTGGTTCTGGTGTGGGGCGAGGGGTGCGCAGTCCTACATCTGGTTCCGGTGTGGGGCGAGGGGTGCGCAGTCCTACATCTGGTTCTGGTGTGGGGCGAGGGGTGCGCAGCGCTACATCTGGTTCTGGTGTGGGGCGAGAGGTGCGCAGTCCTACATCTGGTTCTGGTGTGGGGTGAGAGGTGCGCAGTCCTACATCTGGTTCTGGTGTGGGGTGAGAGGTGCGCAGCGCTACATCTGGTTCTGGTGTGGGGTGAGGGGTGCGCAGCGCCACATCTGATTCTGGTGTGGGGTGAGGGGTGCGCAGCGCTACATCTGGTTCTGGTGTGGGGTGAGGGGTGCGCAGCGCTACATCTGGTTCTGGTGTGGGGCGAGGGGTGCGCAGCGCTACATCTGGTTCTCGTGTGGGGCGAGGGGTGCGCAGCGCTACATCTGGTTCTGGTGTGGGGTGAGAGGTGCGCAGTCCTACATCTGGTTCTGGTGTGGGGTGAGGGGTGCGCAGCGCCACATCTGATTCTGGTGTGGGGTGAGGGGTGCGCAGCGCTACATCTGGTTCTGGTGTGGGGTGAGGGGTGCGCAGCGCTACATCTGGTTCTGGTATGGGGCGAGGGGTGCGCAGCGCTACATCTGGTTCTGGTGTGGGGCGAGGGGTGCGCAGCGCTACATCTGGTTCTGGTGTGGGGCGAGGGGTGCGCAGCGCTACATCTGGTTCTCGTGTGGGGCGAGGGGTGCGCAGCGCTACATCTGGTTCTGGTGTGGGGCGAGGCGAGGGGTGCGCAGCGCTACATCTGGTTCTGGTGTGGGGCGAGGGGTGCGCAGCGCTACATCTGGTTCTCGTGTGGGGCGAGGGGTGCGCAGCGCCACATCTGGTTCTCGTGTGGGGTGAGGGGTGCGCAGCGCTACATCTGGTTCTAGTGTGGGGCGAGGGGTGCGCAGCGCCACATCTGGTTCTGGTGCGGGGTGAGGGGTGCGCAGCGCCACATCTGATTCTGGTGTGGGGTGAGGGGTGCGCAGCGCTACATCTGGTTCTGGTGTGGGGTGAGGGGTGCGCAGCGCTACATCTGGTTCTGGTATGGGGCGAGGGGTGCGCAGCGCTACATCTGGTTCTGGTGTGGGGCGAGGGGTGCGCAGCGCTACATCTGGTTCTGGTGTGGGGCGAGGGGTGCGCAGCGCTACATCTGGTTCTGGTGTGGGGTGAGGGGTGCGCAGCGCTACATCTGGTTCTGGTGTGGGGCGAGGGGTGCGCAGCGCTACATCTGGTTCTCGTGTGGGGCGAGGGGTGCGCAGCGCTACATCTGGTTCTGGTGTGGGGTGAGGTGAGGTCCGCCTGTAATGAGCTGCGCCGATGTCCTAGCACTTAGCGGCGGCTGGCGCCCCCCGGTGCCTCGGCCCAGAGTGATGATGGGCAGCAGCAGCAGATTCACAGGCTGTCAGACACGCTCTCGGCACGCTGCTCACAATTATCGGGCAGAGGGAGCCGGGATTAAAAACCCGCAGGGGCTTCATCACATCGGAGAGGGCGACAAATAACCTGAGCGGATGTGGTGCAAGAAGGATGCGGTCAGATGTGTAAATACCCGGGCTGTAACCCTGTGAGCGCCGGACCCCGCACTGCCCGTGGTGCCCATCAGCAATGTCTCCATGTGCCACACACTATGTAGAGGAGCGCCGAATGCCTCCAGATCTACCGCAACCGGTAACCCAGCAAAGGCACCGATGCTCAAACCGGCTCCGGCTAGCTGTTAGAGGTGGGCTCGGCGCTGGTTAGCAACTGTGGATGGGGCGCCCCTACAATGAGGGTGGGTTGTGGGGGGAAGGTCAGGGGTCACAGACTCAGCATTGGCGACCTCCGGCAAACTTGGTTAGTGAAATACTTGTCTGGTTGCTGTCAGACCAGAGGCCAATACGGAGACAACTACAGGGGCCACTATTACTACTGGGCCTACTGTGGGGGTCACTATTACTACTGGGCCTACTGTGGGGGTACTATTACTACTGGGCCTACTGTGGGGGTACTATTACTACTGGGCCTACTGTGGGGGTCACTATTACTACTGGGCCTACTGTGGGGGTCACTATTACTACTGGGCCTACTGTGGGGGTCACTATTACTACTGGGCCTACTGTGGGGGTCACTATTACTACTGGGCCTACTGTGGGGGTACTATTACTACTGGGCCTACTGTGGGGGTACTATTACTACTGGGCCTACTGTGGGGTTACTATTACTACTGGGCCTACTGTGGGGGTCACTATTACTACTGGGCCTACTGTGGGGGTCACTATTACTACTGGGCCTACTGTGGGGGTACTATTACTACTGGGCCTACTGTGGGGGTACTATTACTACTGGGCCTACTGTGGGGGTCACTATTACTACTGGGCCTACTGTGGGGGTCACTATTACTACTGGGCCTACTGTGGGGGTACTATTACTACTGGGCCTACTGTGGGGGTCACCATTACTACTGGGCCTACTGTGGGGGTACTATTACTACTGGGTCTACTGTGGGGGTACTATTACTACTGGGTCTACTGTGGGGGTACTATTACTACTGGGTCTACTGTGGGGGTACTATTACTACTGGGCCTACTGTGGGGGTCACTATTACTACTGGGCCTACTGTGGGGGTACTATTACTACTGGGCCTACTGTGGGGGTACTATTACTACTCGGGCCACTATGTGACTGGGTCATTAATATTGCTGGGGCTGCTGTGGGGACCACTATTACTACTGGGGTCATTAGGAAGGTCACTATTTGTACTAGGCCTACTATAGGGGACAATATTACCACTGGGGCCATGATGGGAGGCACTTACTACTACTGGAGCCACTATTACTACTGGGGTCACTAGGAAGGTCACTATTACTATTGGGGCCACTGTAGGCAACACTATTACTACTGGGGTCACTAGGAAGGTCACTATTACTACTGGGCCTACTGTGTGACTGGGTCATTAATATTGCTGGGGCTGCTGTGGGGGCCACTATTACTACCGGGGTCATTAGGAAGGTCACTATTTGTACTAGGTCTACTATAGGGGACAATATTACCACTGGGGCCATGATGGGAGGCACTTACTACTACTGGAGCCACTATTACTACTGGGGCCACCGTGGGGGCCACTATTACTACTGGGTTCACTAGGAAGGTCACTATTACTATTGGGGCCACTATGTGACTGGGTCATTAATATTGCTGGGGCTGCCCCGGGAGGGTGACGCCATTTCGCACCGTGCCCCGGGGGGGGGGGGGGGGGCGCCATTTTGCACCGTGCACTGCGAGGAGCCTTTACTTCTGTGCATTACATACGTGTCAACATGTTTCCAGACGCCATGGCTTTGCTGTTGGCGCGGCCGCACGGGGCTCATGTGTTGCAGGACGAGCAGCGCTCTTTATCGGCACAGTTTTGGGCTACATTCTGAACACATCTGATAGTTTTGAGGGGGGAAAAAAAAGCACATTTTGACTTTTTTTCATTGCTGTTTTAGACGCTGTAAATTCAGTGAATCGCGGTGGCTGTGGCGCGTCCAGATCCGTGGCCGTGGCATGGGGAATAGTGAAAAACAGTTTTTTTAACGAAAAGGGGAAGATTTACGTTCTACGGCCATTCCAGAGAACACCCATCGCTGCGCCTTCTCCTGCCTGTCACCCTCTGCAGGCTCCTCCCTGTCTGATGCTCACCAGACACCAGCTTGATATTGTTCTTACTGCTCTCTCTCCTGCTGTGCCGGCAATCCCATGCTACATCAGTGCAGTGTCACATGAGCAGCTAGAGGCAGTACCATCTCTGCCTGCTGGGAGGACAGTGTGCTTATCATTACCCTCAATATTCTCCTAAATTAACCAGTCAGGATGAGCTGTGATCTCCTTCATTATAACTGTGTGATCCCCATGTGATGAAGAGACACTGCGGAGCCCATGCAGTTTCATCATACAGGACGTTCTGGTGACTCCTGGAGAGAGCAGAGAAACAAGTAGGGTGCGATCTCACAGGCGTATTGCGAGATTTGGTCATAAATACGCTGCTCAAAAAAGAAGTGTTTATACGCCATTGTGCGCATTTTTGCGCAGCGCACTCCATGTACTTAATACAGTATTTTGGCTCATACACACGGGACATGCTGCCATTATTTTTACGCGACTGAAATATGCCACGAGAATACGCAAATCTGAATGAGCCCATTGAGTCAATGCGTTCTGCTCATGAGGATTAGGTGCACAAAAAGCATGCATAGATATGCGGCGTATACACATGTGAATGAGCCCCAATCCCAGGCAATCACGATGAGGTCACATGACCCAACTGAGTCAGATAGAATGGAATCACTAACCAGGTACTAGTAGTTGGCATATACAGTGATACCTTGGGGGCAGAGCCCCTCAGCCTACAAGTGTTTTGACTTAAGTGCAGGCTGCCCCCTTTGGCCTTGCTCTCCGTGGTGGGGCGGCTGCTGCTGCCGGTGGCCCCATTGAAAGCAATGGCCTTCCGGCAACCCCTGCAGTGATTTTCGGGGGAGGGCTTTAAATCTAAGTCCTTCCCTGAAAATCTTCCCTGGCTGTAGTAAATAATATATACTCACCTGCCCGTCGCTGCCAGGACTCTAGCCACTGCTGAAAAGCTTCAGAGCAGTGCAGGGAGGACAAGTGGCGGCTAGATGTGCCTGAGCCCCGGCGGACAGGTGAGTCTATGTATATATATATATAAAATATATGTTTTATTTTTTACTACAGCTAGGGATGATTTTCAGGGAAGGTCTTGTATTTAAAGCCCTTCCCCGAAAATCACTGCATGGAGCCGGCGTCCTATTGCTTTCAGTGGGGCAGCACCATCCCCATTGACATCAGTGGGAGAGCTTCACGATCCGAACGGATTAATGACTTTTACATTCATTTTAATGGGGAGAACTGATTTGACTTAGAGTGTTCCGGGCTAAGAGCTCCGACCCGGAACGGATGAACCCTCGGCCCCGCTGTACTGGGGGCCAGGCTTTTTAGTAGAGTGGATCTCTCATTTTGGGGGAAGTTTTTGGGGGTTTTCCTTAAGCTTAATTTTCCTTTTTTTGTCCCACGCAGGATCGGTCATCGGCTTCAAAATATTATTACAATTAAAAAAAAAATACTTTTACCATTTTTCCTATAAAGACTGAACTGTAAGAACCGCACATATTTGGTATCATCGAGTGCGCCAAAGTCTGAACTAGTAAACATCCCAGCAGTTTTTTTTTTTTTTTGTATTCCGCCTCCCAAAAGATTTAAATAAAAAGTGACCAAAAGATGCCGGCGCCCCAAAAACGGATGGTAACTACAGTTCACTCCACAAAAAACAAGCCCAATTGGCGAAAAAATAAAAAAATTACAGGTCTCGGCAACGGAAAGAGACTTTTTGTTTAAATTCACTTTTTAAAATAGAGAAACATTAAAGCCGCCCAATATGGCACCGCCGCATTAAAGCCGCCCAAGATGGCGCAGCCGCATTAATGCCGTCCAATATGGCGCTGCCGCATTAAAGCCGTCCAATATGGCGCCGCCGCAGTAAAGGCGTCCAATATGGCGCAGCCGCATTAAAGCCGTCCAACAAGGCGCCGCCGCATTAAAGCCGCCCAATATGGCGCCGCCGCACTAAAGCCGTCCAATATGGCGCCGCCGCATTAAAGCCGCCCAATATGGCGCCGCCGCATTAAAGCCGCCCAATATGGCGCCGCCGCATTAATGCCGTCCAACATGGCGCCGCCGCATTAAAGCCGTCCAACAAGGCGCCACCGCGTTAAAGCCGTCCAATATGGCGCCGCCGCGTTAAAGCCGTCCAATATGGCGCCACCGCGTTAAAGACGTCCAATATGGCGCCACCGCGTTAAAGACGTCCAATATGGCGCCACCGCGTTAAAGCCGTCCAATAAGGCGCCACCGCGTTAAAGCCGTCCAATAAGGCGCCACCGCGTTAAAGCCGTCCAATATGGCGCCGCCGCATTAAAGCCGTCCAATATGGCGCAGCCGCATTAAAGCCGTCCAATATGGTGCAGCCGCATTAAAGCGGTCCAAGATGGCGCAGCCGCGTTAAAGCCGTCCAACATGGCGCAGCCGCGTTAAAGCCGTCCAACATGGCGCCGCCGCGTTAAAGCCGTCCAATAAGGCGCCGCCGCGTTAAAGCCGTCCAACAAGGCGCCGCCGCGTTAAAGCCGTCCAACAAGGCGCCGCCGCGTTAAAGCCGTCCAACAAGGCGCCGCCGCGTTAAAGCCGTCCAATAAGGCGCCGCCGCGTTAAAGCCGTCCAACAAGGCGCTGCCGCGTTAAAGCCTTCCAACAAGGCGCCGCCGCGTTAAAGCCTTCCAATATGACGCCGCCGCGTTAAAGCCGTCCAATATGGAGCAGCCGCGTTAAAGCCGTCCAACAAGTCGCCGCCGCGTTAAAGCCGTCCAACAAGGCGCCGCCGCGTTAAAGCCTTCCAATATGACGCCGCCGCGTTAAAGCCGTCCAATATGGCGCAGCCGCGTTAAAGCCGTCCAATATGGCGCAGCCGCGTTAAAGCCGTCCAATATGGCGCAGCCGCGTTAAAGCCGTCCAATATGGCGCCGCCGCATTAATGCCGCCCAATATGGCGCCGCCGCATTAAAGCCGTCCAATATGGCGCCGCCGCATTAAAGCCGTCCAATATGGCGCCGCCGCATTAAAGCCATCCAATATGGCGCCGTCGCATTAAAGCCGTCCAATATGGCGCCGCCGCGTTAATGCCGCCCAATATGGCGCCGCCGCGGTAATGCCGTCCAATATGGCGCAGCCGCGTTAAAGCCGCCCAATATGGCGCCGCCGCATTAATGCCGCCCAATATGGCGCCGCCGCATTAATGCCGCCCAATATGGCGCCGCCGCATTAATGCCGCCCAATAAGGCGCCGCCGCATTAATGCCGCCCAATAAGGCTCCGCCGCATTAATGCCGCCCAATAAGGCGCCGCCGCATTAATGCCGTCCAATATGGCGCCGCCGCATTAATGCCGTCCAATATGGCGCCGCCGCATTAATGCCGCCCCATATGGCGCCGCTGTGTTTCTCTGCCCTTAAAAGGTTTATGGTATTATATGCGGAAAGCGGTACCATAAAAATACAAGTCGTCCCGCGAAAAACAAGCAGCGCTCGTCCCGCCGCGCAGAGACGGTACAGTTGTGGCCCTTGGCAGGCGGGGAGGACGGATGTCACTCATGTCGTCTGTCAATCACACGCGTCACATCGGACGTCTCACGTCTCCTAATTAACCGCTTCTTGCCGCGGGGGCCGCGCTGCAGATGAGGGGCTGCTTCTGGGTGCATCATGTGGATTCCCGCTGTGGCCCTACAGCAGCGCACATACGGCGCCCCCGCTGGTCTCATCCCTGCACAGCTACGGCCAGTGACTCGAGCTCAGCTGTGGTAGTCTGAAATCCACCTCCTATCTCATCAGAGGCTCAGACTGCTGTTCTGTCACTCCACTATGCTTTACCCTGCAGCTCCAGCTCAGCTGCCTCGCTTATTGGAGTCTGACATCTGCAGTGTGAAATCCACCTGCTGCGTCATCGAAGTCCAAGCTGTCCTGTCATCCCCTGTGCTTTACACTGAAGCTCTGCTTTATTAGCACACTGTACACAGGACCCTGGCAGTCTGAAGCCCCCCGCCTCATCAGCAGCAACTCCAGCTCAATAGAAGTAGCCTGAAGCCCCCCACCTCCAGCACAGGCTGCTGCACCGTCCATCCTCCATTCTTTACACTGCAGCTCTGCCCACGGCCAATAGTCAGGGCATGGAGGGCAGAGTACAGCAATGCTCATCAGCCACAAATAAGGGAATAGTGAGAAAGAGAAGAACATCAGGCGGCTGCCCACTAAACGGGCGATATGGGATGTGGCACAATGGGGGGCACTAACTTATGCAATGGGGTCTTCAGTGTCAGAGCAGGGGTATATGGTGGCGACTGCACAGAGCCCCTGATAGATGGCCATCTGAGCACACGATGGCGGTATAACATCTCCCTGCTGCCCCCCCCCCCATGATATAAGTGGCCGCAGGAGGCTCAGCGACTAAGATGAGCCCCGATTCCGTGTTGCGGCCCCCCAGCGCCGTTGCTGGATTACCACATTAGTGACATGACTGACAGCGGGGCGCCGGCGGCCATCAGATCACGTTACCGCACTAATTGTTCCCAAAACAGCGAGGATTAAGTGCGGCGCGTCCGGCCATTATCTGCAGCGTTATTATGGGATTACAGGCTCAGAGCCGAGAGAAATGAAAAATAAACAGGGGGGACGCGGCCGCCATGATATACGGGGGTCCGAGGCATGACGGGCACGGACAGCTGACCCCACCTCCATCCATCAGAGCTGCATATGTATGAAGCCCCTTACACCGCGGCGGCCTGGGGGGGGCATGCAGTCCTTATCCTAGAGACGCAGCGGGCGTCCGGCGCACGGAGGTCTCGCAGGATGCGGTAACTGTAAGAGGAGGCAACCCATACATTTGGCGCACAGTTTACTCGGACCGCCGTCGGAAATGCTGCTCTCACGAAATGTGCCTTTAATGTGTTAGCAAACCACACAGACCTGCATCACCCGCGGGGTTCTGTCACAACCGCCACGTGGAACCGCTACCTCATGATACAGCACTGCCACTTTTACTACCGCCTTATTATACCACATTACCACCATTACTACCGCCTCATAATACCGCATTACCACCATTACTACCACCTTATAGTACCGCATTACCACTAGTAATACCGCCTTATAATACCGCATGACCACCATTACTACCGCCTCATAATACCGCATTACCACCATTACTACCACCTTATAGTACCGCATTACCACTAGTAATACCGCCTTATAATACCGCCTTACCACCATTACTACCACCTTATAATACCGCATGACCACCATTACTACCTCCTCATAATACCGCATTACCACTAGTAATACCGCCTTATAGTACCGCATTACCACCATTACTACCGCCTCATAATACCGCATTACCACTAGTAATACCGCCTTATAGTACCGCATTACCACCATTACTACCGCCTCATAATACCGCATTACCACCATTACTACCTCCTCATAATACTGCATTACCACCACCTTATAATACTGCATTACCACCATTACTACCGCCTCGTAATACCGCATTACCACCATTACTACCTCCTCATAATACTGCATTACCACCATTACTACCGCCTCATAATACCGCATTACCACCATTACTACCTCCTCATAATACCGCATTACCACCATTACTACCGCCTTATAATACCGCATTACCACCATTACTACCGCCTCATAATACTGCATTACCACCATTACTACCGCCTCATAATACCGCATTACCACCATTACTACCTCCTCATAATACTGCATTACCACCATTACTACCGCCTCATAATACCGCATTACCACCATTACTACCGCCTTATAATACCGCATTACCACCATTACTACCGCCTCATAATACCGCATTACCACCATTACTACCGCCTCATAATACTGCATTACCACCACCTTATAATACCGCATTACCACCATTACTACCGCCTCATAATACTGCATTACCACCACCTTATAATACCGCATTACCACCATTACCACCATTACTACCACATTACTACCATTAATACCGCCTTATAATACTGCATTACCACCATTACCACCACCTTATAATACCGCATTACCACCATTACTACCGCCTTATAATACCGCATTACCACCATTACTACCTCCTCATAAAACCGCATTACCACCATTACTACCACCTCATAAAACCGCATTACCACCATTACTACCACCTCATAAAACCGCATTACCACCAACGTATAAGGTGGTATTAATTGTGGTAATGCGGTATTAAAAGGTGGTAATAATGGTGGTAATGCGGTATTATAATACCCCATTACCACCATTACTACCGCCTCATAATACCGCATTACCACTATTAATACCACCTTATAATACCGCATTACCACCATTACTACCGCCTCATAATACCGCATTACCACCACCTTATAATACCGCATTACCACTATTACTACCGCCTTATAATACCGCATTACCACTATTAATACCGCCTTATAATACCGAATTACCACCATTACTACAGCCTCATAATACCACATTACCACTATTAATACTGCCTTATAATACCGAATTACCACCATTAATACCGCCTTATAGTACCGCATTACCAGCATTACTACCGCCTTATAATGCTGCATTACCACCACCTTATAATACCGCATTACCACCATTACTACCACCTCATAATACCGCATTACCACCACCTTATAATACCGCATTACCACCATTACTACCACCTCATAATACCGCATTACCACCACCTTATAATAGCGCATTACCACCATTACTACCGCCTTATAATAGCGCATTACCACCATTACTACCGCCTTATAATACCGCATTACCACCATTAATACCACATCATAATACCGCATTACCACCATTACTACCACCTCATAAAACCGCATTACCACCAACTTATAAGGTGGTATTAATGGTGGTAATGCAGTATTAAAAGGTGGTAATAATGGTGGTAATGCGGTATTATAATACCGCATTACCACCATTACTACCGCCTCATAATACCGCATTACCACTATTAATACCGCCTCATAATACCGCATTACCACTATTAATACCGCCTCATAATACCGCATTACCACTATTAATACCGCCTTATAATACCGCATTACCACCATTGCTACCGCCTCATACCGCATTACCACTATTAATACCGCCTTCTAATACCGGATTACCACTATTACTACCGCCTCATAATATCGCATTACCACTATTAATACCGCCTTCTAATACCGGATTACCACTATTACTACCGCCTCATAATACCGCATTACCACTATTAATACCGCCTTATAGTACTGCATTACCACCATTACTACCGCCTCATAATACCGCATTACCACCATTACTACCGCCTCATAATACTGCATTACCACCACCTTATAATACCGCATTACCACCATTACTACCGCCTCATAATACTGCATTACCACCACCTTATAATACCGCATTACCACCATTACCACCATTACTACCACATTACTACCATTAATACCGCCTTATAATACTGCATTACCACCATTACCACCACCTTATAATACCGCATTACCACCATTACTACCGCCTTATAATACCGCATTACCACCATTACTACCTCCTCATAAAACCGCATTACCACCATTACTACCACCTCATAAAACCGCATTACCACCATTACTACCACCTCATAAAACCGCATTACCACCAACGTATAAGGTGGTATTAATTGTGGTAATGCGGTATTAAAAGGTGGTAATAATGGTGGTAATGCGGTATTATAATACCCCATTACCACCATTACTACCGCCTCATAATACCGCATTACCACCATTACTACCTCCTCATAATACTGCATTACCACCATTACTACCGCCTCATAATACCGCATTACCACCATTACTACCGCCTTATAATACCGCATTACCACCATTACTACCGCCTCATAATACCGCATTACCACCATTACTACCGCCTCATAATACTGCATTACCACCACCTTATAATACCGCATTACCACCATTACTACCGCCTCATAATACTGCATTACCACCACCTTATAATACCGCATTACCACCATTACTACCACATTACTACCATTAATACCGCCTTATAATACTGCATTACCACCATTACCACCACCTTATAATACCGCATTACCACCATTACTACCGCCTTATAATACCGCATTACCACCATTACTACCTCCTCATAAAACCGCATTACCACCATTACTACCACCTCATAAAACCGCATTACCACCATTACTACCACCTCATAAAACCGCATTACCACCAACGTATAAGGTGGTATTAATTGTGGTAATGCGGTATTAAAAGGTGGTAATAATGGTGGTAATGCGGTATTATAATACCCCATTACCACCATTACTACCGCCTCATAATACCGCATTACCACTATTAATACCACCTTATAATACCGCATTACCACCATTACTACCGCCTCATAATACCGCATTACCACCACCTTATAATACCGCATTACCACTATTACTACCGCCTTATAATACCGCATTACCACTATTAATACCGAATTACCACCATTACTACAGCCTCATAATACCACATTACCACTATTAATACTGCCTTATAATACCGAATTACCACCATTAATACCGCCTTATAGTACCGCATTACCAGCATTACTACCGCCTTATAATGCTGCATTACCACCACCTTATAATACCGCATTACCACCATTACTACCACCTCATAATACCGCATTACCACCACCTTATAATACCGCATTACCACCATTACTACCACCTCATAATACCGCATTACCACCACCTTATAATAGCGCATTACCACCATTACTACCGCCTTATAATAGCGCATTACCACCATTACTACCGCCTTATAATACCGCATTACCACCATTAATACCACCTTATAATAGCGCATTACCACCATTAATACCACCTTATAATAGCGCATTACCACCATTACTACCGCCTTATAATACCGCATTACCACCATTAATACCACATCATAATACCGCATTACCACCATTACTACCACCTCATAAAACCGCATTACCACCAACTTATAAGGTGGTATTAATGGTGGTAATGCAGTATTAAAAGGTGGTAATAATGGTGGTAATGCGGTATTATAATACCGCATTACCACCATTACTACCGCCTCATAATACCGCATTACCACTATTAATACCGCCTCATAATACCGCATTACCACTATTAATACCGCCTCATAATACCGCATTACCACTATTAATACCGCCTTATAATACCGCATTACCACCATTGCTACCGCCTCATACCGCATTACCACTATTAATACCGCCTTCTAATACCGGATTACCACTATTACTACCGCCTCATAATATCGCATTACCACTATTAATACCGCCTTCTAATACCGGATTACCACTATTACTACCGCCTCATAATACCGCATTACCACTATTAATACCGCCTTATAGTACCGCATTACCACCATTAATACCGTGTTATAATACCGCATTACCACCGCCTTATAATACCGCCTCATAATACCGCATTACCACCGTTACTACCGCCTTATAATACCGCATTACCACCATTATTACCGCCGTATAATACCGCATTACCAACATTACTACTACCTGATACTACCCTGTTGCAGTTACTTGTCCCCTCCGTTATTACTCCTACCTGATACTCCCCCGCTGCCGTTACTTGTCCCCTCCGTTATTACTCCTACCTGATACTCCCCCGCTGCTGTTACTTGTCCCCCCCCCCGTTTTTACTACTACCTGATACTCCCCCGCTTCCGTTACTTGTCCCCTCCTTTATTACTACTGCCTGATACTCCCCCGCTGCCGTTACTTGCCCCCTCCGTTATTACTACTGCCGGATACTCCCCCGCTGCTGTTACTTGTCCCCTCTGTTATTACTACCACCTGATACTCCCCCGCTGCCGTTACTTGTCCCCTGCATTATTACTAGTATCCGATACTCCCCAGCTGCCGTTACTTGTCCCCTCCTGTTAATACTACTACCACCTGATACTCCCCCGCTGCTGTTACTTGTCCCCTCCTGTTAATACTACTACCACCTGATACTCCCCCGCTGCCGTTACCTGTCCCTTCCTGTTAATACTACTACCACCTGATACTCCCCCGCTGCCGTTACTTGTCCCCTCCGTTATTACTAGTATTTGATACTCCCCCGCTGCCGTTACTTGTCCCTTCCTGTTAATACTACTACCACCTGATACTCCCCCGCTGCCGTTACTTCTCCCCTCAGTTATTACTACCATCTGATACTCCCCCGCTGCCGTTACTTATCCCCTCCGTTATTACTAGTATCCGATACTCCCCCGCTGCTGTTACTTGTCCCCTCTGTTATTAGTACTGCCTGATACTCCCCAGCTGCCGTTAGTTGTCCCCTGTTATTAATACTGCCTGATACTGCCCTGCTGCCGTTACTTGTCCCCTCCATTTTTACTCCTACCTGATACTCCCCCGCTGCCGTTACTTGTGCCCTCCGTTATTACTAGTATCTGATACTCCCCCGATGCTGTTACATGTCCCCTCTGTTATTACTACTGCATGATACTCCCCCGCTGCCGTTACTTGTCCCTTCGTGTTAATACTACTACCAACTGATACTCCCCCGCTGCCGTTACGTCTCCCCTCAGTTATTACTACCACCTGATACTCCCCCGCTGCCGTTACTTGTCCCCTCCATTATTACTAGTATCCGATACTCCCCGGCTGCTGTTACTTGTCCCCTCCGTTATTACTACCACCTGATACTCCCCCGCTGCCGTTACTTGTCCCCTCCTGTTAATACTACTACCACCTGATACTCCCCCGCTGCCCTTACTTGTCCCCTCCTGTTAATACTACCACCTGATACTCCCCCACTGCTGTTACTTCTCCCCCCCCGTTATTACCACTACCACCTGATACTCCCCCGCTGCTGTTACTTCTCCCCCCCGTTATTACCAATACCACCTGATACTCCCCCGCTGCCGTTACTTGTCCCCTTCTCTTATTACTAGTATCAGATACTCCCCCGCTGCCGTTACTTGTCCCCTCCTGTTAATACTACTACCACCTGATACTCCCCCACTGCTGTTACTTGTCCCCCCCGTTATTACCACTACCCCCTGATACTCCCCTGCTGCTGTTACTTCTCCCCCCCCCCCGTTATTACCACTACTACCTGATACTCCCCTGCTGCCGTTACTTGTCCCCTCCTGTTAATACTACCACCTGATACTCCCCCACTGCTGTTACTTCTCCCCCCCGTTATTACCACTACCACCTGATACTCCCCCGCTGCTGTTACTTCTCCCCCCCCCCCGTTATTACCACTACCCCCTGATACTCCCCCGCTGCTGTTACTTCTCCCCCCCCCGTTATTACCACTACCCCCTGATACTCCCCCGCTGCTGTTACTTCTCCCCCCCCCGTTATTACCACTACCCCCTGATACTCCCCCGCTGCCGTTACTTCTCCCCCCCCCGTTATTATTTCTGCTCCATAATATCACTTCCTAACACCTTATATTGCGGTTGTCTTGGCGCTCCCTCCTCAGATGCCATATTATGGAGCCATTCCTCCCTGCCGCTTGTCTCCATGACCGCTGGGTTCACAGAGCGCCCCTTCTCTGCGGCGGGCACGTCGTCTCCGTACAGACCCCTTATATACACCCCGTCTTGTGGAAAGCCTAATGCATTGTACGCTCAGAAGGCTTCGGCTCTGCTTTACTGGCCCGTTTAGCTCTGCTACATGTGTCAAGGATGAGAGGCACACAGCGGTGTTGTCCGCCCGGAGTAGTTGTGCGTCAGCGCCGGCAGCCGTTGGATAAATGAGCTTGTAAGCCGGCGGGGGGAATACTTCCTAACAAGCTGCGCTGTAGGGACTAATCATCTGCGGCCCACAATGCTTCCCAGCGCCGTCACTAGTCCCCCGCAGACCCTTTAATTTGGGCCCTACTCTTTATCACGCGCCCGGCATGGGGCCGCCCTAAGCGCCGGCGCTTTGTGATCCGCGCTGCTTTCCCTGCGCGTTCGGAGAGGTACCAGGTCATTGTGTAGCACACGGCGGGGTCTTTGTCTGATGCCCCCCTGGCTGGTGAGGCCAAAGACTTCATTAACCGATGGCTGCTGTCAATTAGCGGCAAATCCCCTCCCAGTGAGAGCCTATTAGTGCGAGATGACCTGCAAACAAGCGCCATCACCCCCAGCGCTCCTCTTAATTAAACAGGACCCCTTCAAGACGGCTGCCCACCGAGCCGCGGGAAAACACACGGGCGCGGCCTGCGGAGGGGTCAGGACGCCGTCAGCCCGCAGGGTCAGCTAACAGATAATATTTGTAGTGATTAACTAAAAGTCTCGTTAACCTCGGCCCATTAATTATGTGTATTCCCACGGAGTCCATGTCCAACGGCGCTGACCTCTGCGCTCCGCCGCGCTGCGATCATCTGCCCGTGTAATATAGGCGCTCCTGGGGGGAGCCGCGCCAAATACCAGGGAGATGCCCGCATCACCGCAGTCATTAATACATGGGCGAACCGTAGCAACCAATCACAGAGCAGCTTTCATATCACCACAGCGGTTTAACCCCTTGTGCCCCGGGACGCAGCGCAGCTGACGATTCTGCCAGTCAGGTTGTGTTTAGTTTTTTTCCGCAGACTTTAATTGCGGGACTCAATCTGCTGCGGATTAGAGATCCGCCCGACGATCCCGCGAGACGGCCGCAACCCCGCAGCACAAAGCTTTGAAAGTAAAGATGCGCCGGTTTTAACAGGCGCAGAATTCAAGCCCCGCAGGGAGAACACGGCGACGCAGAAGTGTCCGGGCGGACCAATTACATCTCCCGGAAGGGTTCGCGGAGGGCGGGCGTTCCCTCAGTGATGTCATCGGCCCGCCACCATGGAACTGCAGAGGGACGCTATGTCGTCAGAGCAACTGGACGCCAGTGATGTGCGGGTCTGCCATGGCGTATGGTCACTACCGACGTACTGCAGTGTATTATCAGGATGACCGCAGGCTCCCGCAGGGCCAGAAAAGGTGGAAAAAAAGAAACAAATTGTTAAAACCGCAAAAAAAATAGTAAGAATGAACCGTTTTTCTGGCGCTCCTTTGCGCACGCAGGCGGGGTTTGTGCGTAGACTATTGAGCCTGATGGGACGTGTGATTTCGGATCTCCCGCACCCCCAGACACCTCTATGGCCCCTTGGTGCGCAAAACAGGGCAGATTCTATTATTTCACGTGCAGGAAATGTGTTACAATAACCGCAGTAAATGACGCCAACGGGCGCCGTCCTCTGCCTACTGCGCCTCCATTTGTGCGCAGATGTGCTGGAGCCCTCAGACCACCAATCCGAGGGCAGCTCCTCTTTGGCGTCCATCCTGGAGGGGAGTAGTGTCAGGGCCGCGAGCGATACGTGCTGCAGATGCCGGCACAATCTGGGCGATGCCTGATCATCCGTTCGCCAATTTATTATTATGGCGGCACGATATGATCGGCCGGTGTGCCGGGCAGGTGATCGTCGGTGTCCTGTACATGGAGGCGGGCGCAGCTAATTCCATCTCACCCGCCTCCATTCACTGAGCGATGACCGGTCCGGTGTAAAAGCAGAGCAGCGGTCAGGGGCTTCTGCGCCAGCCAGTCATCCCGGCTAAAAGGACGGCCCTGTAATAAAGCGTAGCGGGCGCACACATGTAGCGGAGGATCGTGGCAGTGTCCGCCTCACTGATAATATATACACTCACTGCCAGTAACATCCCCCCCCTAGGAGTATATATAATATATACACTCACCACCAGTAACATCCCTCCCCTAGGAGTATATATAATATATACACTCACCGCCAGTAACATCCCTCCCATAGGAGTATATATAATATATACACTCACCGCCGGTAACATCCCTTCCCTAGGGGTATATATAATATATACACTCACCGCCAGTAACATCCCTTCCCTAGGAGTATATATAATATATACACTCACCGCCGGTAACATCCCTTCCCTAGGAGTATATATAATATATACACTCACCGCCGGTAACATCCCTTCCCTAGGAGTATATATAATATATACACTCACCACCAGAAACATCCCTCCCCTAGGGGTATATATAATATATACAGTCACCGCCAGTAACATCCCTCCCCTAGGGGTATATATAATATATACACTCACCACCAGTAACATCCCTCCCCTAGGAGTATATATAATATATACACTCACCGCCAGTAACATCCCTCCCCTAGGAGTATATATAATATATACACTCACCGCCAGTAACATCCCTCCCCTAGGAGTATATATAATATATACACTCACCGCCAGTAACATCCCTCCCCTAGGAGTATATATAATATATACACTCACCGCTGGTAACATCCCTCCCCTAGGGGTATATATAATATAAACACTCACCGCCGGTAACATCCCTTCCCTAGGGGTATATATAATATATACACTCACCGCCAGTAACATCCCTTCCCTAGGAGTATATATAATATATACACCCACCACCAGTAACATCCCTCCCCTAGGAGTATATATAATATATACACTCACCGCCGGTAACATCCCTCCCCTAGGGGTATATATAATATATACACTCACCGTTGGTAACATCCCTCCCCTAGGAGTATATATAATACATACACTCACCGCCAGTAACATCCCTCCCCTAGGGGTATATATAATATATACACTTACCGCCAGTAACATCCCTTCCCTAGGAGTATATATAATATATACACCCACCACCAGTAACATCCCTCCCCTAGGAGTATATATAATATATACACTCACCGCCAGTAACATCCCTCCCCTAGGAGTATATATAATATATACACTCACCGTTGGTAACATCCCTCCCCTAGGAGTATATATAATACATACACTCACCGCCAGTAACATCCCTCCGCTAGGGGTATATATAATATATACACTCACCGCCAGTAACATCCCTTCCCTAGGAGTATATATAATATATACACCCACCACCAGTAACATCCCTCCCCTAGGAGTATATATAATATATACACTCACCGCCGGTAACATCCCTCCCCTAGGGGTATATATAATATATACACTCACCGCCAGTAACATCCCTCCCCTAGGATAATATATAATATATACGCTCACCGCCAGTAACATCCCTCCCCTAGGAGTATATATAATATATACAGTCACCGCCAGTAACATCCTTCCCCCCAGGAGTATATATAATATATACACTCACCGCCAGTAACATCCCTCCCCTAGGAGTATATATAATATATACACTCACCGCCACTAACATCCCCCCCCCTAGGAGTATATATAATCAATACACTCACCGCCGGTAACATCCCCCCCCCCTAGGAGTATATATAATATATACACTCACCGCCAGTAACATCCCTCCCCTAGGGGTATATATAATATATACACTCACCGCCGGTAACATGCCCCCCCCCTAGGAGTATATATAATATATACACTCACTGCCAGTAACATCCCTCCCCTAGGAGTATATATAATATATACACTCACCGCTGGTAACATCCCTCCCCTAGGGGTATATATAATACATCCACTCACTGCCAGTAACATCCCTCCCCTAGGGGTATATATAATATATACACTCACCGCCAGTAACATCCCTCCCCTAGGGGTATATATAATATATACACTCACCGCCAGTAACATCCCCCCCCCTAGGAGTATATATAATATATACACTCACCGCTGGTAACATCCCTCCCTTAGGGGTATATATAATATATACACTCACCGCCAGTAACATCCCTCCCCTAGGAGTATATATAATATATACACTCACCGCCAGTAACATCCCTGCCCGAGGATAATATATAATATATACATTCACCGCCAGTAACATCCCTTCCCTAGGGGTATATATAATATATACACTCACCGCCCGTAACATCCCTCCCCTAGGGGTATATATAATATATACACTCACCGCCAGTAACATCCCTCCTCTAGGAGTATATATAATATATACACTCACTGCCAGTAACATCCCTCCTCCAGGAGTATATATAATATATACACTCACCGCCAGTAACATCCCTTCCCTCGGGGTATATATAATATATACACTCACCGCCAGTAACATCCCTTCCCTAGGGGTATATATAATATATACACTCACCGCCAGTAACATCCCTCCCCTAGGAGTATATATAATATATACACTCACCGCCAGTAACATCCCCCCCCTAGGAGTATATATAATATATACACTCACCGCTGGTAATATCCCTCCCCTAGGGGTATATATAATATATACACTCACCGCTGGTAACATCCCTCCCCTAGGAGTATATATAATATATACAGTCACCGCCGGTAACATCCCTTCCCTAGGGGTATATATAATCTATACACTCACCGCCGATAACATCCCTCCCCTAGGAGTATATATAAAATATATACACTCACCGCCAGTAATATCCCGCCCCTAGGGGTATATATAATATATACACTGACCGCCGGTAACATCCCTCCCCTAGGAGTATATATAATATATACACTGACCGCTGGTAACATCCCTCCCCTAGGAGCATATAGAATATATACACTGACCGCTGGTAATATCCTTCCCCTAGGAGTATATATAATATATACACTCACCGCCGGTAACATCCCTCCCCTAGGGGTATATATAATATATACACTCACCGCCGGTAACATCCTGCCCCTAGGGGTATATATAATATATACACTGACCGCCAGTAACATCCTGCCCCTAGGGGTATATATAATATATACACTCACCGCCAGTAACATCCCGCCCCTAGGGGTATATATAATATATACACTCACCGTCAGTAACATCCTGCCCCTAGGGGTATATATAATATATACACTGACCGCCAGTAACATCCCGCCCCTAGGGGTATATATAATATATACACTCACCGCTGGTAACATCCCTCCCCTAGGGGTATATATAATATATACACTCACCACCAGTAACATCCCTCCCCTAGGGTATATATAATATATACACTCACCGCCAGTAACATCCCGCCCCTAGGGGTATATATAATATATACACTCACTGCCAGTAACATCCCTCCCCTAGGAGTATATATAATATATACACTCACCGCCAGTAATATCCCGCCCCTAGGGGTATATATAATATATACACTCACCGCTGGTAACATCCCTCCCCTAGGAGTATATATAATATATACACTGACCGCTGGTAACATCCCTCCCCTAGGGGTATATATAATATATACACTCACCGCCGGTAACATCCCGCCCCTAGGGGTATATATAATATATACACTCACCGCCAGTAACATCCCTCCCCTAGGAGTATATATAATATATACACTCACCGCCAGTAACATCCCCCCCCCCAGGAGTATATATAATATATACACTCACCGCTAGTAACATCCCCCCCCCCAGGAGTATATATAATATATACACTCACCGCTGGTAACATCCCTTCCCTAGGGGTATATATAATATATACACTCACCGCCAGTAATATCCCGCCCCTAGGGGTATATATAATATATACACTGACCACTGGTAACATCCCTCCCCTAGGAGTATATATAATATATACACTGACCGCTGGTAACATCCCTCCTCTAGGAGTATATATAATATATACACTCACCGCCAGTAACATCCCTCCCCTAGGAGTATATATAATATATACACTAACCGCCGGTAACATCCCGCCCCTAGGGGTATATATAATATATACACTGACCGCTGGTAACATCCCTCCCCTAGGAGTATATATAATATATACACTGACCGCCAGTAACATCCTGCCCCTAGGGGTATATATAATATATACACTGACCGCTGGTAACATCCCTCCCCTAGGAGTATATATAATATATACACTCACCGCCAGTAACATCCCGCCCCTAGGAGTATATATAATATATACACTGACCGCTGGTAACATCCCTCCCCTAGGAGTATATATAATATATACACTCACCGCCAGTAACATCCCGCCCCTAGGAGTATATATAATATATACAGTTACCGCCAGTAACATCCCTCCCCTAGGAGTATATATAATATATACACTCACCGCCGGTAACATCCTGCCCCTAGGAGTATATATAATATATACACTTACCAGCAGTAACATCCCGCCCCTAGGGGTATATATAATATATACACTCACCGCCAGTAACATCCCGCCCCTAGGAGTATATATAATATATACACTCACCACCAGTAACATCCCGCCCCTAGGGGTATATATAATATATACACTCACCGCCAGTAACATCCCGCCCCTAGGAGTATATATAATATATACACTCACCGCCAGTAACATCCCTCCCCTAGGAGTATATATAATATATACACTCACCGCCAGTAACATCCCTCCCCTAGGAGTATATATAATATATACACTCACCGCCAGTAACATCCCGCCCCTAGGAGTATATATAATATATACACTCACCACCAGTAACATCCCGCCCCTAGGGGTATATATAATATATACACTCACCACCAGTAACATCCCGCCCCTAGGGGTAGAGCACTGGGATCTATCAGGGATCCAGCAGAGAGGTGATTGCAGGTCTGGAAGTGCAAGCCATGGTAGGACGTAAGAGACGGGCATTGGCTTGTCGATGCACTGTGGTGCCAGGATGTGCCACCGCCGCCCACTTTCCATCTACATGAACACAGAGTATTGCTGGAGGTTGACGAGACAATCAGATCATAGCTCCTCCCACTTGTCTGTAAGTATTTACTAAACTGTGACCATCACTCTAGATGCCCTGATGGATGGTTACCTTTCAGTACAGACTGCAGTTCTAGGATTGTATTCGCATTGAATTGTGGGAGATGCTGTGTGCGCCGCATCCACCCTGCGCCATAGATGGTTAACACTGAACTGCAGAGAAGCCAGTCGGCCAATTAGCAATAATTATCGGTTAATGTGCGGCGTTGCTGGAGAAGCGCCAGCCGCCATATTGATTGGCTGCCTAATGAGCCGATGTTTGTGTCACGTCCGCACGAGATTCTGACATGAAGTTGTCCATTTCTCCGATCTCGCTGTAACGCGCTTCATCGCTCGCACCCCGACACTCCTTGTGGATCCATGGATGCAGGGAGCAGCTCCCGCCACCCCCACCCCGGGCGCCTTCGCCCTTCACAGCCGGGCACTTGGTTCTTATTTTCGCTTTCCCGGAGCCATGATGTTCTCCTTTTTCCACGGCCCGGACGCCGAGCGCCGCTCGTTTTTCGCGGGACACGTTGTATTATTAATGTACAGAGAAACGTAAAAAATGTTTAAATGGGGAGAAATCAAAAAAATGTAATTGCGCCATTTTCGATGGGTTTAGTTTCCCAGCCCCCTGAGCGTGGCTCGGCGGAGCGTACCATTACGGTGACACCAAAGGGTTATTTTTTATGTTTTTCATTCTTAAACTGAAGACAAAACTTTATCTTAAACAGCAACCCCTGCGGCGCATTCTGAGACCCGCTACCTTGTATTTTCCGTTGATTGGGCGCTGCGGCGGCTCTTTTTTTCCCCAAGGTTGAGCTGTAGTTTTTATTATTTTAGGGTGCAAACATAATTCTGATCACTTTTTATTCAAATTTTTGAGAGCCAGAATTAGAAAAAAAAATTCAATTCCGGCAGTCCGTCCTTTTTTACCTTCTTCACGGCCCTCGCCAAGCGCCACAGATATTGTGATACTTTATTAATTTGGGCGACTTCGCACATGGCGATACCAAACGTGCCGTATAAATGGGAAAATGGGCTTTTTAAACTTTTGATTCCATTTTTTTGTTTGTTTTTTTACACTTTTATTTAGTCCCCACGAAGGACTTGAACTTGTGACCATTTAAATGCTTTTACCATTACTGCAGTACTTCGGTATTGCAGTATACAGTGATTTTTGATATTGCCTTCAGTAGGCTCCTGGCTTCCATGCTAGCGCATTGGCACCCCTTCAGCAGCTGGTGCTGATGGGGCGAGGGGAGGAGTCGCAGGCACCCCCCCAGGCACCCCCCCCCCATCCCCACTGACCATTCAGATGCAGGGTTAGCTCAGTCAGAAGCAGCTGATAGCGGCTGGATAAGGGGCGCCCTCCGCTACACACATTTAACAACTGCAGGATGCTTATAGCAGTTCAGCAGTCCTGAAATGGTTAAAAGGGATAGCGGGGGTCCTAGAGGGGGTCCGCCACTCAGGACCCTCGTATATTAGCGGAGGTGATCACGCTGGAGGAGCCTGCATGTCCGTCCATCACACAGACCGGCAGCTCCGCGTAGCAGTCCCTGGTTATGGACATGCGGCTGTTGGCGCCTGCACATTGGATGCTGGCCGGGGGGAGGAGGGGCACGGAAGCGCTTTCCGTTTTCCATCTGATTGAGGGTCAGCTGTAATTTGGGGGGCATCACCTGAATCAATACAGGGATGTAACCCGGGCTGGGCAGTAATGTGGGGCTCTGCCTGCCACGTGGGGGTCCGACTTCTGAGGTCTGTTTGTGATATGAATTATAAACTGCGCATTTCTGTGACTTAGCGGTGTACGTCTGGTGACGTAGTGGGCGGAGCCCAGGTGGGACCCCTTACTGGCGGCCTAGTCCCACCAAGGCTCGCCGTGCGGTTTAATATGGCCCCTGGTGCGTACTCACTGCTATAGAGACTGCGCTGACGACAGCTCCGGTGTATCCCAGGATGAACTTGGATGTGGGAGAAGGCTGGAAGACAGGAGGAGACCGTCAGCAATGCCGTACAGGAATACAGGACACGTCTAATAAAAGTGCTGCAGCGGCGGCTCCACTCCTCTAT
This sequence comes from Eleutherodactylus coqui, assembly GCF_035609145.1. Classification (NCBI taxonomy): domain Eukaryota; kingdom Metazoa; phylum Chordata; class Amphibia; order Anura; family Eleutherodactylidae; genus Eleutherodactylus; species Eleutherodactylus coqui. Next base: position 5,579,886 of record NC_089843.1, on the reverse strand, counting down.
GCTTGCTGTCAGTCAATGGAAACACTTTTGGGGAGCGGAGGCTTACCCCCTGCACAAGCCCAATAGTTCTCACAACTGAGGGTTTGCTACAACTGCCTGGACAATGTCCTGTGAGCGGAACGGCCTGCGCTCCAGACTGATACATTGTAACAGACAGAGCTCATGGTCGGATGCAACTGCTCCAACCCCCCAGCTGTGAGTACTAGATCAGCATTACATGACACACGTTCCTATTCACTGCCAGCAGGCAGAGTTCCTGAAAAATGAAGTGGTCAAACAGTCAGTTGCAGAAGGTATCGGTCTTTACATCCGTGGGGGAAACTAGCAGAAACACAGCCAACCGGAGATTATAGCGGAGGTTTCTGTGGTCACACGACCAACCATGAATGTCGCTGCGCAGTGAGAACAGGTCACCTGCCTATGCCCCTATGACAGCGCTTCCTGCTTTGACGGCTCAGTGTTATCATAGGGTCGGGAGCCCTCACATTCAGAGCTAGTCATTCATGGTCCTACCTGGTGTGGGCACTATGGTAACACTGAAGGGGGGAGAAGAGTTGTCATGAGGGTACGGGAAGTGCTGGAGCTTCAGGCCCCAACAACAGTCTCTACATGGGATGTTCCCAACTTCTCCCAACACCGGGGAGCCTCTTCAAGGGGTGATATGAGTGTCCTGGTATTGGGAGACTGGCTACTACTTCCTAACAAACCCAAAATGTGCTTACTGTCAGTGAATGAAAACCTTTGACAGAATTAGACAACCCTCTGTAAAATGAATCTAAGCAGCAGTGGAGATCCCCCCCCCCCCCCCCGATAGTCTGCTACATTGTATCAGTGCAGGTAACATGTATCAGTGCAGATCCCCCCCTGATAGTCTGCTACAATGTATCAGTGCAGATCTCCCCCCTGATAGTCTGCTACAATGTATCAGTGCAGATCTCCACCCTGATAGTCTGCTACAATGTATCAGTGCAGATCTCTCCCCTGATAGTCTGCTACATTGTATCAGTGCAGGTAACATGTATCAGTGCAGATCTCCCCCCTGATAGTCTGCTACAATGTATCAGTGCAGATCTCCCCCCTGATAGTCTGCTACAATGTATCAGTGCAGGTAACATGTATCAGTGCAGATCTCCCCCCTGATAGTCTGCTACAATGTATCAGTGCAAATCTCCACCATGAGAGTCTGCTACAATGTATCAGTGCAGGTAACATGTATCAGTGCAGATCTCTCCCCTGATAGTCTGCTACATTGTATCAGTGCAGGTAACATGTATCAGTGCAGATCTCCCCCCTGATAGTCTGCTACAATGTATCAGTGCAGATCTCTCCCCTGATAGTCTGCTACATTGTATCAGTGCAGATCTCCACCCTGATAGTCTGCTACAATGTATCAGTGCAGATCTCCCCGATAGTCTGCTACAATGTATCAGTGCAGGTAACATGTATCCCTGCAGATCTCCCCCCTGATAGTCTGCTACAATGTATCACTGCAGATCTCCCCCCTGATAGTCTGCTACAATGTATCAGTGCAGATCTCCCCCCTGATAGTCTGCTACATTGTATGAGCGCAGATCTCCACCCTGATAGTCTGCTACAATGTATCAGTGCAGGTAACATGTATCAGTGCAGATCTCCCCCGATAGTCTGCTACATTGTATGAGTGCAGGTAACATGTATCAGTGCAGATCTCCCCCCTGATAGTCTGCTACAATGTATCAGTGCAGATCTCTCCCCTGATAGTCTGCTACAATGTATCAGTGCAGGTAACATGTATCAGTGCAGATCTCCCCCCTGATAGTCTGCTACAATGTATCAGTGCAGGTAACATGTATCAGTGCAGATCTCCACCCTGATAGTCTGCTACAATGTATCAGTGCAGATCTCCCCCCTGATAGTCTGCTACAATGTATCAGTGCAGATCTCCCCCCTGATAGTCTGCTACAATGTATCAGTGCAGGTAACATGTATCCCTGCAGATCTCCCCCCTGATAGTCTGCTACATTGTATGAGCGCAGGTAACATGTATCAGTGCAGACCTCCCCCGATAGTCTGCTACAATGTATCACTGCAGATCTCCCCCCTGATAGTCTGCTACAATGTATCAGTGCAGATCTCTCCCCTGATAGTCTGCTACATTGTATGAGCGCAGATCTCCACCCTGATAGTCTGCTACAATGTATCAGTGCAGGTAACATGTATCAGTGCAGATCTCCCCCGATAGTCTGCTACAATTTATGAGTGCAGGTAACATGTATCAGTGCAGATCTCCCCCCTGATAGTCTGCTACAATGTATCAGTGCAGATCTCTCCCCTGATAGTCTGCTACAATGTATCAGTGCAGGTAACATGTATCAGTGCAGATCTCCCCCCTGATAGTCTGCTACAATGTATCAGTGCAGGTAACATGTATCAGTGCAGATCTCCACCCTGATAGTCTGCTACAATGTATCACTGCAGATCTCCACCCCCCCCTGATAGTCTGCTACAATGTATCAGTGCAGATCTCCGCCCTGATAGTCTGCTACAATGTATCAGTGCAGGTAACATGTATCCCTGCAGATCTCCCCCCTGATAGTCTGCTACAATGTATCAGTGCAGATCTCTCCCCTGATAGTCTGCTACATTGTATCAGTGCAGGTAACATGTATCAGTGCAGATCTCCCCCCTGATAGTCTGCTACAATGTATCAGTGCAAATCTCTCCCCTCTTAGTCTGCTACATTGTATCAGTGCAGGTAACATGTATTAGTGCAGATCTCCCCCCTGATAGTCTGCTACATTGTATCAGTGCAGATCTCCCCCCTGATAGTCTGCTACAATGTATCAGTGCAGGTAACATGTATCCCTGCAGATCTCCCCCCTGATAGTCTGCTACAATGTATCAGTGCAGGTAACATGTATCAGTGCAGATCTCCCCCCTGATAGTCTGCTACAATGTATCAGTGCAGATCTCCCCCCTGATAGTCTGCTACATTGTATGAGCGCAGGTAACATGTATCAGTGCAGACCTCCCCCGATAGTCTGCTACAATGTATCACTGCAGATCTCCCCCCTGATAGTCTGCTACAATGTATCAGTGCAGATCTCCCCCCTGATAGTCTGCTACATTGTATGAGCGCAGATCTCCACCCTGATAGTCTGCTACAATGTATCAGTGCAGGTAACATGTATCAGTGCAGATCTCCCCCGATAGTCTGCTACAATGTATGAGTGCAGGTAACATGTATCAGTGCAGATCTCCCCCCTGATAGTCTGCTACAATGTACCAGTGCAGGTAACATGTATCCGTGCAGATCTCCCCCCTGATAGTCTGCTACAATGTATCAGTGCAGGTAACATGTATCAGTGCAGATCTCCCCCCTGATAGTCTGCTACAATGTATCAGTGCAGGTAACATGTATCAGTGCAGATCTCCACCCTGATAGTCTGCTACAATGTATCAGTGCAGATCTCCACCCTGATAGTCTGCTACAATGTATCAGTGCAGATCTCCCCCCCTGATAGTCTGCTACAATGTATCAGTGCAGGTAACATGTATCCGTGCAGATCTCCCCCCTGATAGTCTGCTACATTGTATCAGTGCAGATCTTCCCCCTGATAGTCTGCTACAATGTATCAGTGCAGGTAACATGCATCAGTGCAGATCTCCCCCCTGATAGTCTGCTACAATGTATCAGTGCAGGTAACATGTATCCCTGCAGATCTCCCCCCTGATAGTCTGCTACATTGTATCAGTGCAGGTAACATGTATCAGTGCAGATCTCCCCCCTGATAGTCTGCTACAATGTATCAGTGCAGGTAACATGTATCCGTGCAGATCCCCCCCCCCCCCCGATAGTCTGCTACATTGTATCAGTGCAGATCTCCCCCCTGATAGTCTGCTACAATGTATCAGTGCAGGTAACATGTATCCGTGCAGATCTCCCCCCCCCCCCCGATAGTCTGCTACATTGTATCAGTGCAGATCTCCCCCCTGATAGTCTGCTACATTGTATGAGCGCAGGTAACATGTATCAGTGCAGATCCCCCCCGATAGTCTGCTACATTGTATCAGTGCAGGTAACATGTATCAGTGCAGATCTCCCCCCTGATAGTCTGCTACATTGTATGAGCGCAGATCTCCCCCCTGATAGTCTGCTACAATGTATGAGTGCAGGTAACATGTATCAGTGCAGATCTCCCCCCTGATAGTCTGCTACAATGTATCAGTGCAGGTAACATGTATTAGTGCAGATCTCTCCCCTGATAGTCTGCTACAATGTATCAGTGCAGGTAACATGTATCAGTGCAGATCTCCCCCCTGATAGTCTGCTACATTTATGAACGCAGATCTCCCCCCTGATAGTCTGCTACAATGTATGAGTGCAGGTAACATGTATCAGTGCAGATCTCCCCCCTGATAGTCTGCTACATTGTATGAGTGCAGGTAACAGGTATCAGTGCAGATCTCCACCCTGATAGTCTGCTACAATGTATCAGTTCAGGTAACATGTATCAGTGCAGATCTCCCCCCCTGATAGTCTGCTACAATGTATCAGTGCAGGTAACATGTATTAGTGCAGATCTCCCCCCTGATAGTCTGCTACATTGTATCACTGCAGATCTCCCCCCTGATAGTCTGCTACAATGTATCAGTGCAGGGTAACATGTATCCGTGCAGATCTCCCCCCTGATAGTCTGCTACAATGTACCAGTGCAGATCTCCACCCTGATAGTCTGCTACAATGTATCAGTGCAGGTAACATGTATCAGTGCAGATCTCCCCCCTGATAGTCTGCTACATTCTATCAGTGCAGGTAACATGTATCAGTGCAGATCTCCACCCTGATAGTCTGCTACATTGTATCAGTGCAGGTAACATGTATCAGTGCAGATCTCCCCCCTGATAGTCTGCTACAATGTATCAGTGCAGATCTCCCCCCTGATAGTCTGCTACAATGTATCAGTGCAGATCTCCACCATGAGAGTCTGCTACAATGTATCAGTGCAGGTAACATGTATCAGTGCAGATCTCTCCCCTGATAGTCTGCTACATTGTATCAGTGCAGGTAACATGTATCAGTGCAGATCTCCCCCCTGATAGTCTGCTACAATGTATCAGTGCAGATCTCTCCCCTGATAGTCTGCTACATTGTATCAGTGCAGATCTCCACCCTGATAGTCTGCTACAATGTATCAGTGCAGATCTCCCCCTGATAGTCTGCTACAATGTATCAGTGCAGGTAACATGTATCAGTGCAGATCTTCCCCCCCTGATAGTCTGCTACATTGTATGAGTTCAGGTAACATGTATCAGTGCAGATCTCCCCCCTGATAGTCTGCTACAATGTATCAGTGCAGATCTCCCCCTGATAGTCTGCTACAATGTATCAGTGCAGGTAACATGTATCAGTGCAGATCTCTCCCCTGATAGTCTGCTACATTCTATCAGTGCAGGTAACATGTATCAGTGCAGATCTCCCCCCTGATAGTCTGCTACATTGTATCAGTGCAGGTAACATGTATCAGTGCAGATCTCCCCCCTGATAGTCTGCTACAATGTATCAGTGCAGGTAACATGTATCAGTGCAGATCTCCCCCCTGATAGTCTGCTACAATGTATCAGTGCAGATCTCCCCGATAGTCTGCTACAATGTATCAGTGCAGGTAACATGTATCCCTGCAGATCTCCCCCCCTGATAGTCTGCTACATTGTATGAGCGCAGGGTAACATGTATCAGTGCAGACCTCCCCCGATAGTCTGCTACAATGTATTACTGCAGATCTCCCCCCTGATAGTCTGCTACAATGTATCAGTGCAGATCTCCCCCCTGATAGTCTGCTACATTGTATGAGCGCAGATCTCCACCCTGATAGTCTGCTACAATGTATCAGTGCAGGTAACATGTATCAGTGCAGATCTCCCCCGATAGTCTGCTACATTGTATGAGTGCAGGTAACATGTATCAGTGCAGATCTCCCCCCTGATAGTCTGCTACAATGTATCAGTGCAGATCTCTCCCCTGATAGTCTGCTACAATGTATCAGTGCAGGTAACATGTATCAGTGCAGATCTCCCCCCTGATAGTCTGCTACAATGTATCAGTGCAGGTAACATGTATCAGTGCAGATCTCCACCCTGATAGTCTGCTACAATGTATCAGTGCAGATCTCCCCCCTGATAGTCTGCTACAATGTATCAGTGCAGATCTCCCCCCTGATAGTCTGCTACAATGTATCAGTGCAGGTAACATGTATCCCTGCAGATCTCCCCCCTGATAGTCTGCTACATTGTATCAGTGCAGATCTCCCCCCCTGAATAAAAGTCTGCTACAATGTATCAGTGCAGGTAACATGTATCCCTGCAGATCTCCCCCCTGATAGTCTGCTACAATGTATCAGTGCAGATCTCTCCCCTGATAGTCTGCTACAATGTATCCCTGCAGATCTCCCCCCTGATAGTCTGCTACATTGTATGAGCGCAGGTAACATGTATCAGTGCAGATCTCTCCCCCGATAGTCTGCTACATTGTATCAGTGCAGGTAACATGTATCAGTGCAGATCTCCCCCCTGATAGTCTGCTACAATGTATCAGTGCAGATCTCCCCCTGATAGTCTGCTACATTGTATGAGCGCAGGTAACATGTATCAGTGCAGACCTCCCCCGATAGTCTGCTACAATGTATCACTGCAGATCTCCCCCCCTGATAGTCTGCTACAATGTATCAGTGCAGATCTCCCCCTGATAGTCTGCTACATTGTATGAGCGCAGATCTCCACCCTGATAGTCTGCTACAATGTATCAGTGCAGGTAACATGTATCAGTGCAGATCTCCCCCGATAGTCTGCTACAATGTATGAGTGCAGGTAACATGTATCAGTGCAGATCTCCCCCCTGATAGTCTGCTACAATGTACCAGTGCAGGTAACATGTATCCGTGCAGATCTCCCCCCTGATAGTCTGCTACAATGTATCAGTGCAGGTAACATGTATCAGTGCAGATCTCCCCCCTGATAGTCTGCTACAATGTATCAGTGCAGGTAACATGTATCAGTGCAGATCTCCACCCTGATAGTCTGCTACAATGTATCAGTGCAGATCTCCACCCTGATAGTCTGCTACAATGTATCAGTGCAGATCTCCCCCCCTGATAGTCTGCTACAATGTATCAGTGCAGGGTAACATGTATCCGTGCAGATCTCCCCCCTGATAGTCTGCTACATTGTATCAGTGCAGATCTTCCCCTGATAGTCCTGCTACAATGTATCAGTGCAGGTAACATGCATCAGTGCAGATCTCCCCCCTGATAGTCTGCTACAATGTATCAGTGCAGGTAACATGTATCCCTGCAGATCTCCCCCCTGATAGTCTGCTACATTGTATCAGTGCAGGTAACATGTATCAGTGCAGATCTCCCCCCTGATAGTCTGCTACATTGTATCAGTGCAGGGTAACATGTATCAGTGCAGATCTCCCCCCTGATAGTCTGCTACAATGTATCAGTGCAGGTAACATGTATCCGTGCAGATCTCCCCCCCCCCCTCCGATAGTCTGCTACATTGTATCAGTGCAGATCTCCCCCCTGATAGTCTGCTACAATGTATCAGTGCAGGTAACATGTATCCGTGCAGATCTCCCCCCCCCCCCGATAGTCTGCTACATTGTATCAGTGCAGATCTCCCCCCTGATAGTCTGCTACATTGTATGAGCGCAGGTAACATGTATCAGTGCAGATCCCCCCCGATAGTCTGCTACATTGTATCAGTGCAGGTAACATGTATCAGTGCAGATCTCCCCCCTGATAGTCTGCTACATTGTATGAGCGCAGATCTCCCCCCTGATAGTCTGCTACAATGTATGAGTGCAGGTAACATGTATCAGTGCAGATCTCCCCCCTGATAGTCTGCTACAATGTATCAGTGCAGATCTCCCCCCTGATAGTCTGCTACAATGTATCAGTGCAGGTAACATGTATTAGTGCAGATCTCTCCCCTGATAGTCTCCTACAATGTATCAGTGCAGGTAACATGTATCAGTGCAGATCTCCCCCCTGATAGTCTGCTACATTGTATGAACGCAGATCTCCCCCTGATAGTCTGCTACAATGTATGAGTGCAGGTAACATGTATCAGTGCAGATCTCCCCCCTGATAGTCTGCTACAATGTACCAGTGCAGGGTAACAGGTATCAGTGCAGATCTCCCCCCTGATAGTCTGCTACATTGTATGAGTGCAGGTAACAGGTATCAGTGCAGATCTCCACCCTGATAGTCTGCTACAATGTATCAGTTCAGGTAACATGTATCAGTGCAGATCTCCCCCCTGATAGTCTGCTACAATGTATCAGTGCAGGTAACATGTATTAGTGCAGATCTCCCCCCTGATAGTCTGCTACAATGTATCAGTGCAGGTAACATGTATCACTGCAGATCTCCCCCCCTGATAGTCTGCTACAATGTATCAGTGCAGGTAACATGTATCCGTGCAGATCTCCCCCCTGATAGTCTGCTACAATGTACCAGTGCAGATCTCCACCCTGATAGTCTGCTACAATGTATTAGTGCAGATCTCCCCCCTGATAGTCTGCTGCATTGTATCAGTGCAGGTAACATGTATCCGTGCAGATCTCCCCCCTGATAGTCTGCTACAATGTATCAGTGCAGGTAACATGTATCAGTGCAGATCTCCCCCCCTGATAGTCTGCTACATTGTATAAGTGCAGATCTCCACCCTGATTGTCTGCTACAATGTATCAGTGCCGGTAACATGTATCAGTGCAGATCTCCCCCCCTGATAGTCTGCTACATTGTATAAGTGCAGATCTCCCCCCTGATAGTCTGCTACATTGTATCAGTGCAGATCTCCCCCCCCCTGATAGTCTGCTACATTGTATAAGTGCAGATCTCCCCCCTGATAGTCTGCTACATTCTATCAGTCAGCTATTCATCCTTTGGATGTATAGACATGGGAGCACATTTATTACTAGGGTGGTCGCAGTCTCCCTCCAGTGGCCGGGCGGTGTACAGAGTGACTCCACGCCTCTAGACATATTTAAAGATGCAACAAGTTTATTAACATCGTGTGACATTTGATAAATCTAGCGCATCTTTAAACTGGGAAGGAAAAAAAGCTGCCAGAAAATGGTTCCAAAAATGCCGCTGATGCTAAATGTCCTCCAATGTTCCCATTGGCCTTGCAGCAGAGCTCTTGAACATGGTGGGGAATTGACATACAAAGTACATGAGAAAGATGAACAACATTTCTTAAAAATCACATTATCATCGGCATAACCTCTGATTGCTTCAGAGTAGGATGATTGGGGGAGGGCAGTAAGAACAGAGAAGAGGTCCAACAAGGAGAGGGGAGAGGTCCAACAAGGAGAGGGGAGAGGTCCAACAAGGAGAGGGGAGAGGACCAACAAGGAGAGGGGAGAGGACCAACAAGGAGAGGGGAGAGGACCAACAAGGAGAGGGGAGAGGACCAACAAGGAGAGGGGAGAGGACCAACAAGGAGAGGGGAGAGGACCAACAAGGAGAGGGGAGAGGACCAACAAGGAGAGGGGAGAGGACCAACAAGGAGAGGGGAGAGGACCAACAAGGAGAGGGGAGAGGACCAACAAGGAGAGGGGAGAGGACCAACAAGGAGAGGGGAGAGGACCAACAAGGAGAGGGGAGAGGTCCAACAAGGAGAGGGGAGAGGTCCAACAAGGAGAGGGGAGAGGTCCAACAAGGAGAGGGGAGAGGTCCAACAAGGAGAGGGGAGAGGTCCAACAAGGAGAGGGGAGAGGTCCAACAAGGAGAGGGGAGAGGTCCAACAAGGAGAGGTCCAACAAGGAGAGGGGAGAGGTCCAACAAGGAGAGGGGAGAGGTCCAACTAGGAGAGGGGAGAGGTCCAACTAGGAGAGGGGAGAGGTCCAACTAGGAGAGGGGAGAGGTCCAACTAGGAAAGGGGAGAGGTCCAACTAGAATAGAGAAGAGGGGAAGGTCTAAGAAGTAAACATTAGAGGGGAGGTCCAGTAGGAACAGAGAGAGGAGGAGGGCTTCAACAAGATCAGACGAGGGGATGGTCCAGTAAAAACAGTGGAGAGGGGAAGGTCCAAAAAAAAAAAAAGAAGAGTAAGGGGAAAGTCCAACAAGAACAAGGTAGTAGGAGAAGATCCAACAAGAGCAGTGGATATAGGGAATGTCCAACAAGAACAGGGGATATAGGGAAGGTCCAACAAGAACAGGGGATATAGGGAAGGTCCAACAAGAACAGTGGATATAGGCAAGGTCCAACAAGAACAGGGGATATAGGGAAGGTCCAACAAGAACAGGGGATATAGGGAAGGTCCAACAAGAACAGGGGATATAGGGAAGGTCCAACAAGAACAGTGGATATAGGCAAGGTCCAACAAGAACAGGGGATATAGGGAGGGTCCAACAAGAACAGGGGATATAGGGAGGGTCCAACAAGAACAGGGGATATAGGGAGGGTCCAACAAGAACAGGGGATATAGGGAGGGTCCAACAAGAACAGGGGATATAGGGAGGGTCCAACAAGAACAGTGGATATAGGCAAGGTCCAACAAGAACAGTGGATATAGGGAAGTTCCACCAAGAACAGGCGAGTAGGGGAGGTTCCACCAAGAACAGGCGAGTAGGGGAAGGTCCAACAAGAACAGGCGAGTAGGGGAAGGTCCAACAAGAACAGGCGAGCAGGGGAAGGTCCAACAAGAACAGGCGAGCAGGGGAAGGTCCAACAAGAACAGGCGAGCAGGGGAAGGTCCAACAAGAACAGGCGAGCAGGGGAAGGTCCAACAAGAACAGGCGAGCAGGGGAAGGTCCAACAAGAACAGGCGAGCAGGGGAAGGTCCAACAAGAACAGGCGAGCAGGGGAAGGTCCAACAAGAACAGGCGAGCAGGGGAAGGTCCAACAAGAACAGGCGAGCAGGGGAAGGTCCAACAAGAACAGGCGAGCAGGGGAAGGTCCAACAAGAACAGGCGAGTAGGGGAAGGTCCAACAAGAACAGGAGAGTAGGGGAAGGTCCAGCAAGAACAGGAGAGTAGGGGAAGGTCCAACAAGAACAGGAGAGTAGGGGAAGGTCCAACAAGAACAGGAGAGTAGGGGAAGGTCCAACAAGAACAGGCGAGTAGGGGAAGGTCCAACAACAACTGTGGATATAGGGAAGGTCCAACAAGAACTGTGTGCTGCTGTACCCGCTCATTGTACGAAGAACAGGGGAGTAGGGAAAGCTCCAAGAAAAACAGGGGAGTAGGGGAAGCTCCAAGAAAAACAGGGGAGTAGGGGAAGCTCCAAGAAAAACAGGGGAGTAGAGGAAGCTCCAAGAAAAACAGGGGAGTAGAGGAAGCTCCAAGAAGAACGAGGGAAAAGCAAAAGGTCCAACAATAACATAGAAATGAGAAGGTCCAGCGTGAACAGAGGAGAGGAGAAGGTCCAGCGTGAACAGAGGAGAGGAGAAGGTCCAGCGTGAACAGAGGAGAGGAGAAGGTCCAGCGTGGACAGAGGAGAGGAGAAGGTCCAGCGTGGACAGAGGAGAGGAATAGGGGAGTCCAGCGTGGACAGAGGAATAGGGGAGTCCAGCGTGGACAGAGGAATAGGGGAGTCCAGCGTGGACAGAGGAATAGGGGAGTCCAGCGTGGACAGAGGAATAGGGGAGTCCAGCGTGGACAGAGGAGTAGGGGAGTCCAGCGTGGACAGAGGAGTAGGGGAGTCCAGCGTGGACAGAGGAGTAGGGGAGTCCAGCGTGGACAGAGGAGTAGGGGAGTCCAGCGTGGACAGAGGAGTAGGGGAGTCCAGCGTGGACAGAGGAGTAGGGGAGTCCAGCGTGGACAGAGGAGTAGGGGAGTCCAGCGTGGACAGAGGAGTAGGGGAGTCCAGCGTGGACAGAGGAGTAGGGGAGTCCAGCGTGGACAGAGGAGTAGGGGAGTCCAGCGTGGACAGAGGAGTAGGGGAGTCCAGCGTGGACAGAGGAGTAGGGGAGTCCAGCGTGGACAGAGGAGTAGGGGAGTCCAGCGTGGACAGAGGAGTAGGGGAGTCCAGCGTGGACAGAGGAGTAGGGGAGTCCAGCGTGGACAGAGGAGTAGGGGAGTCCAGCGTGGACAGAGGAGTAGGGGAGTCCAGCGTGGACAGAGGAATAGGGGAGTCCAGCGTGGACAGAGGAGAGAAATAGGGGAGTCCAGCGTGGACCAAGGAATAGGGGAGTCCAGCGTGGACCGAGGAATAGGGGAGTCCAGCGTGGACCGAGGAATAGGGGAGTCCAGCGTGGACCGAGGAATAGGGGAGTCCAGCGTGGACCGAGGAGTAGGGGAATCCAGCGTGGACAAAGTAGGGGGAGTCCAGCGTGGACAGAGGAGTAGGGGAGTCCAGCGTGGACAGAGGAGTAGGGGAGTCCAGCGTGGACAGAGGAGTAGGGGAGTCCAGCGTGGACAGAGGAGTAGGGGAGTCCAGCGTGGACAGAGGAGTAGGGGAGTCCAGCGTGGACAGAGGAGTAGGGGAGTCCAGCGTGGACAGAGGAGTAGGGGAGTCCAGCGTGGACAGAGGAGTAGGGGAGTCCAGCGTGGACAGAGGAGTAGGGGAGTCCAGCGTGGACAGAGGAGTAGGGGAGTCCAGCGTGGACAGAGGAGTAGGGGAGTCCAGCGTGGACAGAGGAGTAGGGGAGTCCAGCGTGGACAGAGGAGTAGGGGAGTCCAGCGTGGACAGAGGAGTAGGGGAGTCCAGCGTGGACAGAGGAATAGGGGAGTCCAGCGTGGACAGAGGAGTAGGGGAGTCCAGCGTGGACAGAGGAGTAGGGGAGTCAGCGTGGACAGAGGAGTAGGGGAGTCCAGCGTGGACAGAGGAGTAGGGGAGTCCAGCGTGGACCGAGGAATAGGGGAGTCCAGCGTGGACCGAGGAATAGGGGAGTCCAGCGTGGACCGAGGAATAGGGGAGTCCAGCGTGGACCGAGGAATAGGGGAGTCCAGCGTGGACCGAGGAATAGGGGAGTCCAGCGTGGACCGAGGAATAGGGGAGTCCAGCGTGGACCGAGGAATAGGGGAGTCCAGCGTGGACAGAGGAGTAGGGGAGTCCAGCGTGGACAGAGGAGTAGGGGAGTCCAGCGTGGACAGAGGAGTAGGGGAGTCCAGCATGGACAGAGGAGTAGGGGAGTCCAGCGTGGACAGAGGAGTAGGGGAGTCCAGCGTGGACAGAGGAGTAGGGGAGTCCAGCGTGGACAGAGGAATAGGGGAGTCCAGCGTGGACAGAGGAATAGGGGAGTCCAGCGTGGACAGAGGAATAGGGGAGTCCAGCGTGGACAGAGGAATAGGGGAGTCCAGCGTGGACAGAGGAATAGGGGAGTCCAGCGTGGACAGAGGAATAGGGGAGTTCAGCGTGGACAAAAGAATAGGGGAGTTCAGCATGGACAAAAGAATAGGGGAGTCCAGCGTGGACAGAAGAATAGGGGACGAGGAGGAAAAAGAGGGGTGGAGCAAAACCCGTACAGTTGTGTTTGTTGTGAAAAATGATACTGTAAAAGTGAGTGAAGTGGTGACTTCAATAGTGGAGGTGCTGCCTGACCAGATGACGCACCACGGGGGGGGAACGATAGAGTAAGAGAATAGAACTAAAAAACTGGCAGTGGAGAAGGCGCAGCACTTCAGGTTAAAGCAAATAGGAAGTGACCAAAGGTTTGGGAAACTTCTCCTTTTATTTAATAAAGTACGTGATCAGCTTATGAAAACACGTTTCGGGGAGAACCCCTTCGTCAGTTCAGCTGGTGTTTAAAACATACAAGCAAATGGTGGGTCGCAAAAGGGTTAATGATTAGATCTGTATGCCTGTGGGGTGCGGGTCAGCCAGGGCAGGAGCAGGAGAAGGAGGAGGAAGAGGGGAGTCCGGCGTGGACAGAGGGAAGGGGGGAGTCCGGCGTGGACAGAGGGAAGGGGGGAGTCCGGCGTGGACAGAGGGAAGGGGGGAGTCCGGCGTGGACAGAGGGAAGGGGGGAGTCCGGCGTGGACAGAGGGAAGGGGGGAGTCCGGCGTGGACAGAGGGAAGGGGGGAGTCCGGCGTGGACAGAGGGAAGGGGGGAGTCCGGCGTGGACAGAGGGAAGAGGGGAGTCCGGCGTGGACAGAGGGAAGAGGGGAGTCCGGCGTGGACAGAGGGAAGAGGGGAGTCCGGCGTGGACAGAGGGAAGAGGGGAGTCCGGCGTGGACAGAGGGAAGAGGGGAGTCCGGCGTGGACAGAGGGAAGAGGGGAGTCCGGCGTGGACAGAGGGAAGAGGGGAGTCCGGCGTGGACAGAGGGAAGAGGGGAGTCCGGCGTGGACAGAGGGAAGAGGGGAGTCCGGCGTGGACAGAGGGAAGAGGGGAGTCCGGCGTGGACAGAGGGAAGAGGGGAGTCCGGCGTGGACAGAGGGAAGAGGGGAGTCCGGCGTGGACAGAGGGAAGAGGGGAGTCCGGCGTGGACAGAGGGAAGAGGGGAGTCCGGCGTGGACAGAGGGAAGAGGGGAGTCCGGCGTGGACAGAGGGAAGAGGGGAGTCCGGCGTGGACAGAGGGAAGAGGGGAGTCCGGCGTGGACAGAGGGAAGAGGGGAGTCCGGCGTGGACAGAGGAGTATGGGGAGTCCAACGTGGACAGGGGAATAGGGGAGTCCAACGTGGACAGAGGAATAGGGGAGTCCAACGTGGACAGAGGAATAGGGGAGTCCAACGTGGACAGAGGAATAGGGGAGTCCAACGTGGACAGAGGAATAGGGGAGTCCAACGTGGACAGAGGAATAGGGGAGTTCAACGTGGACAGAGGAATAGGGGAAGGGGGTACAACTTGAACAAATGAATGGGGGTGGGTCCAACAAGAACAGAGAAATAGGGTGTCTAACAAGAACAAAGGAGAGGGAAGGTCCAGTAAGAACAGATGAGTAGGGAGCCCAACAAGAACAGGGAGAGAGTGATCCAATAACAGAGTGGAGGTCCAATATAAGGAGGAGGGGTCTAATCAAAAGAGACTTGGAGGAAGTCCAATAAGAACAGACATAATGACAATGTTCTCATGAAGGAGTCGATGCCAGGGTGAGTTTGGCGCTACTTACCCCAACTTGTGGTGATTACAAATCTCGTGATGGTGATAGAAAGGACGGAAAAATGTGACAATAAAGTGAAAGCAGATGAAGAAGAGGTGGACATGTTGGTCTGGAGACAGGAGGAGGTGATGCAGGAGGCAGTGACCATGGAGCATCAGAGGAGCAGTAGTCCGCTGACAAGAGGCAATTAGAAGAGCAGCATGGAGTCCAGCTGTTGGGGGAGGGGCGGGGGTCTCACCTTGGTTGCGTTGCGGTTTGCATAGTTGACACCTGCATTGTGACTCTGATTCAACCACTATGGAAGAGAAAAGGGGTAAAGATGAGTTAATGACATGAACAAGCAGTACTGTATGACATGCTGTACACAGGAGGGCTGGTGAGACCCCTGAAAGTAGAATCCTGGGTAATCACTATGAAGTCTGGGGTTCCTAGAGGCGGTCTAGTCCTATGAGAGCTCGGATTAGTCATTATAAGGGAAAAGTATCCCTAGAGGCGATTAGGCCCTATAAGAGTTCTGACTGGTCACAATGAGGTCCAAGGTCCCTAGTGGTGGTCCAGTCCTATGAGAGTTCTGACTGGTCACTATGAGGTCCAAGGTCCCTAGTGGTGGTCCAGTCCTATGAGAGTTCTGACTGGTCACTATGAGGTCCAAGGTCCCTAGTGGTGGTCCAGTCCTATGAGAGTTCTGACTGGTCACTATGAGGTCCAAGGTCCCTAGTGGTGGTCCAGTCCTATGACAGTTCTGACTGGTCACTATGAGGTCCGAGATCCCTAGAGGCAGTCCAGTCCTATGAGACCTCTAACGGTCATTATGAGGTCCAAGGTCCCTAGAGGTGATTCAGTCCAATGAGAGTTCTGACTGTTCACTATGAGGTCTAGGTCCCTAGAGGCGTCCAGTCCTAGGATAGTTCTGTTTGGTCACTATGAGGACCAGTATCCCTAGAGGTTTTTATGAGGACCAGTATCTCCAGAGGCGGTCCAGTCTTATAATAATAATCTTTATTTGTATAGCGCCAAACATATTTCTCAGTGCTTTCAAAAACAGGGGGCTACAGAAAGACAAAAGTACAAAAATACAAAGAAAGCGGTTACATAGTAATCAGTTGATGGAAACAATAGGGGTGAGAGTCCTGCTCCAACGAGCTTACATACTACAAGCAATGGGGTGAGGGTCCTGCTCCAACGAGCTTACATACTACAAGTAATGGGGTGATACAGAAGGTAAAGGGGCTGGAGATGTGCACTGTATGGAGGGGTGGAGATGTGCACTGTATGGTGAGGTGGAGATTAGCACGGTATGGTGGGATGGAGATGTGCACGGTATGGAGGGGTGGAGAGTGAGGGATGCTATACACATAGACAATGGTCATACATTTAGCCGTGTGGTGGCAGAATCGGTATGACTGGAGGGGCAGTTTATTGCGGCTAGCAGGGATTGCAATCTGTGGGTCAAGCAACATGTTATCAGGCGGCATACAGAGGGGTTTGGTTTAGGGGATGTGGTATGCCTCCCTGAAGAGGTGCGTTTTTAGAACACGCCTGAAGTTTCATGAGTGAGGGATTGTGCAAATAGTTTTGCGAAGTGCATTCCAGAGGACCGGTGCTGCTCTGGAGAAGTCTTGGAGGTGGGAATGAGAGGGTCGAATTAGA
The DNA here is from genome assembly GCF_035609145.1 of Eleutherodactylus coqui. Lineage (NCBI taxonomy): Eukaryota > Metazoa > Chordata > Amphibia > Anura > Eleutherodactylidae > Eleutherodactylus > Eleutherodactylus coqui. The sequence continues at coordinate 5,563,203 of NC_089843.1, read as the reverse complement.
GGAGCACTTAGTCTGATTTTGTTAGCAAAGCGGAGAGCCCGCGCTGGGTGATGGATTGACATGAAGGAGGCAATGTAGGGCGGCACAGTGCTGTGGATGAGGGATACAATGTAGGGCGGCGCGGTGCTGTGGATGAGGGATACAATGTAGGGCGGCGCGGTGCTGTGGATGAGGGATACAATATAGGGGGGCGCTGCGCTGTGGATGAGGGATACAATATAGGGGGGCGCTGCGCTGTGGATGAGGGAGGCAATATAGGGGGGCACTGCGCTGTGGATGAGGGATACAATATAGGGGGGCGCTGCGCTGTGGATGAGGGAGGCTATATTGGTGGGGCGCTGCGCTGTGGATGAGGGATACAATGTAGGGCGGTGCTGTGGATGAGGGATACAATATAGGGGGGCGCTGCGCTGTGGATGAGGGATACAATATAGGGCGGTGCGGTGCTGTGGATGAGGGATACAATATAGGGCGGTGCGGTGCTGTGGATGAGGGATACAATATAGGGGGGCGCGGTGCTGTGGATGAGGAATACAATATAGGGCGGTGCGGTGCTGTGGATGAGGGATACAATATAGGAGGGCGCTGTGCTGTGGATGAGGGATACAATATAGGGCGGTGCGGTGCTGTGGATGAGGGATACAATATAGGGGGGCGCTGCGCTGTGGATGAGGGATACAATATAGGGTGGCACTGTGCTGTGGATGAGGGATACAATATAGGGGGGCGCTGCGCTGTGGATGAGGGATACAATATAGGGGGGCGCTGCGCTGTGGATGAGGGATACAATATAGGGCGGCGCGGTGCTGTGGATGAGGGATACAATATAGGGCGGTGCGGTGCTGTGGATGAGGGATACAATGTAGGGGGGCGCTGCGCTGTGGATGAGGGATACAATATAGGGCGGTGCGGTGCTGTGGATGAGGGATACAATATAGGGGGGCGCTGCGCTGTGGATGAGGGATACAATGTAGGGCGGCGCGGTGCTGTGGATGAGGGATACAATATAGGGGGGCGCTGCGCTGTGGATGAGGGATACAATATAGGGGGGCGCTGCGCTGTGGATGAGGGATACAATGTAGGGGGGCGCTGCACTGTGGATGAGGGATACAACATAGGGGGGCGCTGCGCTGTGGATGAGGGATACAATATAGGGGGGCGCTGCGCTGTGGATGAGGGATACAATATAGGGGGCGCTGCGCTGTGGATGAGGGATACAATATAGGGGGGCGCTGCGCTGTGCATGAGGGATACAATATAGGGGGGCGCTGCGCTGTGGATGAGGGATACAATATAGGGGGGCGCTGCGCTGTGGATGAGGGATACAATATAGGGGTGCTGCACTGTGGAGGGCTTTGTGGATGAAGGTAATAAGTTTAAATTGAATTCTGTATGTAACGGGCAGCCGGTGCAGTGACCGGCACAGGGCAGAGGCGTCCGAGTAGCGGCTGGACAGGAAGATGAGCCTGGCTGCCGCATTCAGGATGGATTGGAGGGGGTAGAGTCTGGTGCAGGGGAGGGGGGCGATCAGCAGCGAGTTGCAATAATCGAGCCAAGAGCGGATGAGGGCAGCGGTGAGCGTCTTTAGCGCATCTACGGTGAGGAAAGAGCGGATTCTTGCGATGTTCTTGAGGTGCAGCTGAGATGTTCGGGCGAGAGATTGTATAGAGGGGGTAAAGGAGAGATCGGAGTCGAATATGACCCCAAGGCAGCGGGCGTGCTGGGAGTTATGGTGGCGCCACACACTGAGATGTTCGGGCGAGAGATTGTATAGAGGGGGTAAAATCGAATATGACCCCAAGGCAGCGGGCAAGCTGGGAGTTATGGTGCCACACACTGAGATGGAGATGTCAGGAGGAGGGCGGTTAGTGGAGGGCGGAAACACCAGCAGGTCAGTTTTAGAGAGGTTTAATCTTAGGTAGAGAGAGGACATAGTGTTAGAGACAGCGGACAGACAGTCGGTGGCATTCTGGAGGACCAGCGCTGTGATGTCACGGGAAGAGGTTTATAGCTGGGTGTCATCAGCGTAGAGGGGGTACTGAAAGCCAAATCTACTGATGGTCTGTCTAGTAGGGGCTGTGAAGATGGAGAAGAAGAGGGGGCTGAGGACAGCCCTGGGGGACCCCAACAGCAAGGGGAAGAGGAGGGGAGGGGGCCGAGGACCGAGGCCTGGGGGACCCCAACAGCAAGGGGAAGAGGAGGGGAGGGGGCCGAGGACCGAGCCCTGGGGGACCCCAACAGCTAGGGGAAGAGGAGGGGAGGGAGCCGAGGACCGAGCCCTGAGGGACCCCAACAGCAAGGGGAAGAGAAGGGGAGGTAGGAGAAGAACCAGGAGAGAGCAGTGTCCTTTAGGCCGATGGAGCGAAGCATATTGAGGAGAACTTTGTGGTAAACAGTGTTGAATGCTGCGGAGAGATCGAGGAGGATCAGTAGGGAGTAATCGCCCCTCGATTTGGCCATCAGGAGGTCGTTTCACACCCTTGTAAGGGCAGTTTCTGTTGAGTGTTGGGGTCGGAAGCCGGACTGTAGGGGGTCTATGAGAGAGTGCTCTGATAGATTGCTTGTAAGCACAGGAGTAAACCAGGCGTTCTAGCAGTTTGGAGATGAAGGGGAGGTTAGAGATGGGTCAGTAGTTGGCAGCGTCAGTCGAGTCAAAAGTCACTTCTTTAGCAGTGGGGATATGATGGTGTGTTTGAAAGAGGAGGGAAAAATGCCAGAGAGAGGTTGAAAATAGTGGCGAGATGGGTGATAACCACTGGGGAGAGGGATCGGAGGAGGTGTGAGGGGAGAGGGTCACTGGCGTTAGTGGTGGATAAGAGTTCTGATTGGTCCCTATGTGGACAAGGTTCCCTAGTGACGGTCCAGTCCTATAAGAGTTCTGATTGGTCTCTATAAGGAACAGTATCCCTAAAGGCAGTACTATAAAAGCTCTGATTGGTCACTATGAGGACCGGTATCCCTAGAGGTGGTCCAGTCCTATGTTAATATCATCATCATGAAAAATTCTCAAACTTTCTAATAGAATTGTATCTTGGATCCTCACCAAAATCCCAGCTTGTTGTCAGTGAATAGGATCCATGTTTGAGTCTAGAGGCTTATAACTCATCATGAGGCAGCCCTGCTCATACTACTGATGAATTTGGTTCACTGTATCAGTAAAGGCTGTTTTACAATCTCAGGTATAATTATTTCTGAGTCTCCAGATATAAGCTAGAATCTACCCATTCAGCAAGCAGAGATTTTGAAAATGCTGACGGATTGATGATACTAAAAAAGTGTATCAGCTGAAGAACTTTTCCGAATAGCATGATGAAAGCAGAAAGTTACAGCTGAAGACCTGAGTGTTGGTTCTCGCATGACTCATTACATTAGGCCCTATTAAAGCTGTCAGGTCACTGTGGCAGGAAGTGTTGTCAGGGGGGCACAAACAGGGAAACTCCTCTCACAGGGAGACTTTTGTGATGGAAGGTTACAGAGAGGTTTTGGCACTGGCGTTACTGTCGCCTCCTGTGCGGCTCTGTCTTTGGAGGGGATGCGGCAGTCCCTGTTTACTGCAAGGAACAGACGGCCCTCTTATCCACGCAGGAGCCATCAAAGCCCACGGCAGCTTTCTAAATGTCATCTTGGTGACAGTGACAAACACATGTCACCGGCAGCGAGTGGGATCAGTACAACGGGGATTAACCTCTTCACTGCCGTAAACTGAAACAGAATCCTGGAGTACAGCAGAGTGTAGGAAAGGGTTAAGGGGGATTTATCACCGTATGTTAAAGGCTGGGGTCACATGGGACGGAATTCACGTGGAATGGCCGCAACGAAAAACCGTGAGAATTCAAAACCTGCGGCCTTGATCGAGATATGACGAGAACAGGACATGAAATGTGTGGCGTCTTGCAGCTCGCACCGCACACGGACGGGGGCGTTGTATATTACACAAGTGAGCCTAACTCCGATTGGGCTCTGTAAATGCAGCCGCAGGCCGCAGCACGTTACTTTCAATGGCGATTGACGCCGCAGTCCACAGGGGCCGGGAGGTTCTCTGCACACAGATTGGAAATCCACATGCAAAGAAAAAAGTGTCACTTCTTCACGTGGATTCTGTAACAGAAAATCTGCACTCATATGACCACTAAAAAGGGCTTAAGCCATATGTGGGTGCGCAGGCACAACAGGAATGGACACGGCAGAAAGCTGGGGCTCAAACTGGAAACCTGACAGAATGCAGGCAAACGGAAGGCTCGCCGCTTTTTTGCAACTCCACTGAAATCAATGGGGGAAAAAACTACAGATTTGTTTTATTTCAGATTCTCTCTTCCAAAAACAGAGAAAAGCTACAGAAACCCTAAATTGACCCTAACACCAGTGTGAGAGCGGCCTCACCTGAACTGACCCTAACGCCGGTGTAAGAGCGGCCTCACCAAAATTGACCCCAACACCGGTGTAAGAGCAGCCTCACCTGTACTAACCCCAACACCGGTGTGAGAGCAGCCCCAACTGAACTGACCCCAAAGCCGATGTGAGAGCAGCCTCACCTGTACTGACCCAAACACCGGTGCGAGAGCAGCCTCAGCTGAACTGATCCTAACGCCGGTGGGAGAGCAGCCTCAGCTGAACTGATCCTAACGCCGGTGGGAGAGCAGCCTCAGCTGAACTGATCCTAACGCTGATGTGGGAGGGCTCTTACAGTATATTGCATTGTATATTGTATCCAGTGTAGATAATGCTCTGTGAGCTCAAGCAGCACAAATCTCTCCAGTCATGATCATTTGCTACATTGTATCAGAGCAGATAACATGTATAAAAATGTGTGACAGCTTTGTATGTCACCAACTGGATACATTTGTAGCAAACCCTCAGCTGTGAGCAGTAGCTCTATTCAGACTTTTCACCATCTGCATGGAAACGTGAAAAATGTTTCCATTGGAGATCTGAAGAATGTTTTATTAACTCAGCTTCTACATAACATTCGCAGTCCTCGTCTGGGGGTCTAATGATGCATCCGGGCAGCCGTCCTGCTTCTGCCCTGCAGCAGCTGGTGTGTTCGGACCTGCTGAAGAGGTCCAGTTTCTCCTATGGCCTGTTCTTCCAGGAGGAGGTGCCTTTAATCTCTCAGGCAGCACCCTGCACAGAGAGCATCCCACCTGTCATCACCTGTCTCCATCCTGTCACCCATACCTCTTGTAGGAAGCCCTTCCTTATGGAGCTCTAGTAGAGAGATCCGATTTACATTAATGAAAAACCTCCAGATAATATTCAATGTAGAACATTTCTAATTAAGGAGCAGATGATGTAATTAGAATGACAGAAAGCAGGAGAATCTGAACTGGAGAAGAGGAACACTGCACTACCTGGGACCAAACACATCATTTACTATGTAAATACACTGCATTACAAAGGTGCAACTGCAACATCAATACAGTACTGCCCCCTATGTACAAGAATATAACTACTATAATACTGCCCCCTATGTACAAGAATATAACTACTATAATACTGCCCCCTATATACGAGAATATAACTACTATAATAATGTCCTCTATGTACAAGAATATAACTACTATAATACTGCCCCCTATGTACAAGAATATAACTACTATAATACTGCCTCCTATGTACAAGAATATAACTACTATAATACTGCCCCCTATGTACAAGAATATAACTACTATAATACTGCCTCCTATGTACAAGAATATAACTACTATAATACTGCCCCCTATGTACAAGAATATAACTACTATAATACTGCCCCCTATATACAAGAATATAACTACTATAATACTGCCCCTATGTACAAGAATATAACTACTATAATACTGCCCCCTATGTACAAGAATATAACTACTATAATACTGCCCCCTATATACAAGAATATAACTACTATAATACTGCTCCTATGTACAAGAATATAACTACTATAATACTGCCCCTATGTACAAGAATATAACTACTATAATACTGCTCCTATGTACAAGAATATAACTACTATAATACTGCCCCCTATGTACAAGAATATAACTACTATAATACTGCCTCCTCTGTACAAGAATATAACTACTATAATACTGCCCCCTATGTACAAGAATATAACTACTATAATACTGCTCCCTCTGTACAAGAATATAACTACTATAATACTGCCCCTATGTACAAGAATATAACTACTATAATACTGCCCCCTATGTACAAGAATATAACTACTATAATACTGCCCCTATGTACAAGAATATAACTACTATAATACTGCCCCCTATGTACAAGAATATAACTACTATAATACTGCCCCCTATGTACAAGAATATAACTGCTATAATACTGCTCCTATGTACAAGAATATAACTACTATAATACTGCCTCCTATGTACATGAATATAACTACTATAATACTGCCCCCTATGTACAAGAATATAACTACTATAATACTGCCTCCTATGTACATGAATATAACTACTATAATACTGCCCCCTATATACAAGAATATAACTACTATAATACTGCTCCCTATGTACAAGAATATAACTACTATAACACTGCCCCCTATGTACAAGAATATAACTACTATAATACTGCCCCCTATGTACAAGAATATAACTACTATAATACTGCCCCCTATGTACAAGAATATAACTGCTATAATACTGCTCCTATGTACAAGAATATAACTACTATAATACTGCCTCCTATGTACATGAATATAACTACTATAATACTGCCCCCTATGTACAAGAATATAACTACTATAATACTGCCTCCTATGTACATGAATATAACTACTATAATACTGCCCCCTATATACAAGAATATAACTACTATAATACTGCTCCCTATGTACAAGAATATAACTACTATAACACTGCCCCCTATGTACAAGAATATAACTACTATAATACTGCCCCCTATGTACAAGAATATAACTACTATAATACTGTCCCCTATGTACAAGAATATAACTACTATAATACTGCCCCTATGAACAAGAATATAACTACTATAATACTGCCTCCTATGTACAAGAATATAACTACTATAATACTGCCCCCTATATACGAGAATATAACTACTATAATACTGCCCCTATGTACAAGAATATAACTACTATAATACTGCTCCTATGTACAAGAATATAACTACTATAATACTGCCCCCTATGTACAAGAATATAACTACTATAATACTGCTCCTATGTACAAGAATATAACTGCTATAATACTGCCCCTATGTACAAGAATATAACTACTATAATACTGCACCCTATGTACAAGAATATAATTACTATAATACTGTCCCCTATGTACAAGAATATAACTACTATAATACTGCCCCCCTATGTACAAGAATATAACTACTATAATACTGCCCCCTATGTACAAGAATATAACTACTATAATACTGCCCCCTATGTACAAGAATATAACTACTATAATACTGCCCCCTATGTACAAGAATATAACTACTATACTACTGCCCCCTATGTACAAGAATATAACTACTATAATACTGCCCCCTATGTACAAGACTATAACTACTATAATACTGCTCCTATGTACAAGAATATAACTACTATAATACTGCCCCCTATGTACAAGAATATAACTACTATAATACTGTCTCTATGTACAAGAATATAACTACTATAATACTGCCCCTATGTACAAGAATATAACTACTATAATACTGCCCCTATGTACAAGAATATAACTACTATAATACTGCCCGCTATGTACAAGAATATAACTACTATAATACTGCTCCCTATGTACAAGGATATAACTACTATAATACTGCCCCCTATGTACAAGAATATAACTACTATAATACTGCCCCCTATGTACAGGAATATAACTACTATAATACTGCCTCCTATGTACAAGAATATAACTACTATAATACTGCTCCTATGTACAAGAATATAACTACTATAATACTGCCCGCTATGTACAAGAATATAACTACTATAATACTGCCCCCTATGTACAAGAATATAACTACTATAATACTGCCCCCTATGTACAAGAATATAACTACTATAATACTGCCCCCTATGTACAAGAATATAACTACTATAATACTGCCCCTATGTACAAGTATATAGCAACTATAATACTGCCCCCTATGTACAAGAATATAACTACTATAATACTGCCCCCTATGTACAAGAATATAACTACTATAATACTGCCCCCCTATGTACAAGAATATAACTACTATAATACTGACTCCTATGTACAAGCATATAACTACTATAATACTGCCCCCTATGTACAGGAATATAACTACTATAATACTGCCTCCTATGTACCAGAATAAAACTACTATAATACTGTCCCCTGTGTACAAGAATATAACTACTATAATACTGCCCCCTATGTACAAGAATATAACTACTATAATACTGCCCTCTATGTAGACGAATATATCTACTATAATACTGCCCCCTATATACAAGAATATAACTACTATAATACTGCCTTCTATGTAGACGAATATAACTACTATAATACTGCCCCCTATGTACAAGCATATAACTACTATAATACTGTCCCCTATGTACAAGAATATAACTACTATAATACTGTCCCCTATGTACAAGAATATAACTACTATAATACTGTCCCCTATGTACAAGAATATAACTACTATAATACTGTCCCCTATGTACAAGAATATAACTACTATAATACTGTCCCCTGTGTACAAGAATATAACTACTATAATACTGCCCCCTATGTACAAGCATATAACTACTATAATACTGTCCCCTATGTACAAGAATATAACTACTATAATACTGCCCCCTATGTACAAGAATATAACTACTATAATACTGCCTCCTATGTACAAGAATATAACTACTATAATACTGCCCCCTATGTACAAGAATATAACTACTATAATACTGCCTCCTATGTACAAGAATATAACTACTATAATACTGCCCCCTATATACGAGAATATAACTACTATAATAATGTCCTCTATGTACAAGAATATAACTACTATAATACTGCCCCCTATGTACAAGAATATAACTACTATAATACTGCCTCCTATGTACAAGAATATAACTACTATAATACTGCCCCCTATGTACAAGAATATAACTACTATAATACTGCCTCCTATGTACAAGAATATAACTACTATAATACTGCCCCCTATGTACAAGAATATAACTACTATAATACTGCCCCCTATATACAAGAATATAACTACTATAATACTGCCCCTATGTACAAGAATATAACTACTATAATACTGCCCCCTATGTACAAGAATATAACTACTATAATACTGCCCCCTATATACAAGAATATAACTACTATAATACTGCTCCTATGTACAAGAATATAACTACTATAATACTGCCCCTATGTACAAGAATATAACTACTATAATACTGCTCCTATGTACAAGAATATAACTACTATAATACTGCCCCCTATGTACAAGAATATAACTACTATAATACTGCCTCCTCTGTACAAGAATATAACTACTATAATACTGCCCCCTATGTACAAGAATATAACTACTATAATACTGCTCCCTCTGTACAAGAATATAACTACTATAATACTGCCCCTATGTACAAGAATATAACTACTATAATACTGCCCCCTATGTACAAGAATATAACTACTATAATACTGCCCCTATGTACAAGAATATAACTACTATAATACTGCCCCCTATGTACAAGAATATAACTACTATAATACTGCCCCCTATGTACAAGAATATAACTGCTATAATACTGCTCCTATGTACAAGAATATAACTACTATAATACTGCCTCCTATGTACATGAATATAACTACTATAATACTGCCCCCTATGTACAAGAATATAACTACTATAATACTGCCTCCTATGTACATGAATATAACTACTATAATACTGCCCCCTATATACAAGAATATAACTACTATAATACTGCTCCCTATGTACAAGAATATAACTACTATAACACTGCCCCCTATGTACAAGAATATAACTACTATAATACTGCCCCCTATGTACAAGAATATAACTACTATAATACTGTCCCCTATGTACAAGAATATAACTACTATAATACTGCCCCTATGAACAAGAATATAACTACTATAATACTGCCTCCTATGTACAAGAATATAACTACTATAATACTGCCCCCTATATACGAGAATATAACTACTATAATACTGCCCCTATGTACAAGAATATAACTACTATAATACTGCTCCTATGTACAAGAATATAACTACTATAATACTGCCCCCTATGTACAAGAATATAACTACTATAATACTGCTCCTATGTACAAGAATATAACTGCTATAATACTGCCCCTATGTACAAGAATATAACTACTATAATACTGCACCCTATGTACAAGAATATAATTACTATAATACTGTCCCCTATGTACAAGAATATAACTACTATAATACTGCCCCCCTATGTACAAGAATATAACTACTATAATACTGCCCCCTATGTACAAGAATATAACTACTATAATACTGCCCCCTATGTACAAGAATATAACTACTATAATACTGCCCCCTATGTACAAGAATATAACTACTATACTACTGCCCCCTATGTACAAGAATATAACTACTATAATACTGCCCCCTATGTACAAGACTATAACTACTATAATACTGCTCCTATGTACAAGAATATAACTACTATAATACTGCCCCCTATGTACAAGAATATAACTACTATAATACTGTCTCTATGTACAAGAATATAACTACTATAATACTGCCCCTATGTACAAGAATATAACTACTATAATACTGCCCCTATGTACAAGAATATAACTACTATAATACTGCCCGCTATGTACAAGAATATAACTACTATAATACTGCTCCCTATGTACAAGGATATAACTACTATAATACTGCCCCCTATGTACAAGAATATAACTACTATAATACTGCCCCCTATGTACAGGAATATAACTACTATAATACTGCCTCCTATGTACAAGAATATAACTACTATAATACTGCTCCTATGTACAAGAATATAACTACTATAATACTGCCCGCTATGTACAAGAATATAACTACTATAATACTGCCCCCTATGTACAAGAATATAACTACTATAATACTGCCCCCTATGTACAAGAATATAACTACTATAATACTGCCCCCTATGGACAAGAATATAACTACTATAATACTGCCCCTATGTACAAGTATATAGCAACTATAATACTGCCCCCTATGTACAAGAATATAACTACTATAATACTGCCCCCTATGTACAAGAATATAACTACTATAATACTGCCCCCCTATGTACAAGAATATAACTACTATAATACTGACTCCTATGTACAAGCATATAACTACTATAATACTGCTCCTATGTACAAGAATATAACTACTATAATACTGCCCCCTATGTACAAGAATATAACTACTATAATACTGCCCCCTATGTACAAGAATATAACTACTATAATACTGCCCGCTATGTACAAGAATATAACTACTATAATACTGCCTCCTATGTACAAGAATATAACTACTATAATACTGCCCCTATGTACAAGTATATAGCAACTATAATACTGCCCCCTATGTACAAGAATATAACTACTATAATACTGCCCCCTATGTACAAGAATATAACTACTATAATACTGCCCCCCTATGTACAAGAATATAACTACTATAATACTGACTCCTATGTACAAGCATATAACTACTATAATACTGCCCCCTATGTACAGGAATATAACTACTATAATACTGCCTCCTATGTACCAGAATATAACTACTATAATACTGTCCCCTGTGTACAAGAATATAACTACTATAATACTGCCCCCTATGTACAAGAATATAACTACTATAATACTGCCCTCTATGTAGACGAATATATCTACTATAATACTGCCCCCTATATACAAGAATATAACTACTATAATACTGCCTTCTATGTAGACGAATATAACTACTATAATACTGCCCCCTATGTACAAGCATATAACTACTATAATACTGTCCCCTATGTACAAGAATATAACTACTATAATACTGTCCCCTATGTACAAGAATATAACTACTATAATACTGTCCCCTATGTACAAGAATATAACTACTATAATACTGTCCCCTATGTACAAGAATATAACTACTATAATACTGTCCCCTGTGTACAAGAATATAACTACTATAATACTGCCCCCTATGTACAAGCATATAACTACTATAATACTGTCCCCTATGTACAAGAATATAACTACTATAATACTGCCCCCTATGTACAAGAATATAACTACTATAATACTGTCCCCTATGTACAAGAATATAACTACTATAATACTGCCCCCTATGTACAAGAATATAACTACTATAATACTGCCCTCTATGTAGAAGAATATAACTACTATAATACTGCTCCTATGTACACGAATATAACTACTATAATACTGCCCCCTATGTACAAGAATATAACTACTATAATACTGCCCCCTATGTACAAGAATATAACTACTAAAATACTGCTCCCTATGTACAAGAATATAACTACTATAATACTGCCCCTATGTACAAGAATATAACTACTATAATACTGCCCCTATGTACAAGAATATAACTACTATAATACTGCCTCCTATGTACAAGAATATAACTACTATAATACTGTCTCCTGTGTACAAGAATATAACTACTATAATACTGCCCCCTATGTACAAGAATATAACTACTATAATACTGCCCCCTATGTACAAGAATATAACTACTATAATACTGCCCCCTATGTACAAGAATATAACTACTATAATACTCCCCCTATGTACAAGAATATAACTACTATAATACTGTCTCCTGTGTACAAGAATATAACTACTATAATACTGCCCCCTATGTACAAGAATATAACTACTATAATACTGCCCCCTATGTACAAGAATATAACTACTATAATACTGCCTCCTATGTACAAGAATATAACTACTATAATACTGCCCCTATGTACAAGAATATAACTACTATAATACTGTCTCCTGTGTACAAGAATATAACTACTATAATACTGTCCCCTATGTACAAGAATATAACTACTATAATACTGCCCCCTATGTACAAGAATATAACTACTATAATACTGCCTCCTATGTACAAGAATATAACTACTATAATACTGCCCCTATGTACAAGAATATAACTACTATAATACTGCCCCTATGTACAAGAATATAACTACTATAATACTGCCCCTATGTACAAGAATATAACTATTATAATACTGCCCCCTATGTACAAGAATATAACTACTATAATACTGCCCCTATGTACAAGAATATAACTACTATAATACTGCCCCCTATGTACAAGAATATAACTATTATAATACTGCCCCCTATGTACAAGAATATAACTACTATAATACTGCCCCTATGTACAAGAATATAACTACTATAATACTACCTCCTATGTACAAGAATATAACTACTATAATACTGCCCCCTATGTACAAGAATATAACTACTATAATACTACCTCCTATGTACAAGAATATAACTACTATAATACTGCCCCCTATGTACAAAAATATAACTACTATAATACTGCCCCTATGTACAAGAATATAACTACTATAATACTGCCCCCTATGTGCAAGAATATAACTACTATAATACTACCGCCTATGTACAAGAATATAACTACTATAATACCGCTCCCTATGTACAAGAATATAACTACTATAATACCGCCCCCTATGTACAATAATATAACTACTATAATACTGCCCCCTATGTACAAGAATATAACTACTATAATACTGCTCCTATGTACAAGTATATAACTACTATAATACAGCCCCCTATGTACAAGAATATAACCACTATAATACTGCCCTCTATGTACAAGAATATAACTACTATAATACTGCCCCCTATGTACAAGAATATAACTACTATAATACTGCCCCCTATGTACAAGAATATAACTACTATAATACTGCCCCTAAGTACAAGAATATAACTACTATAATACTGCCCCTATGTATAAGAATATAACTACTATAATACTGCCCCTATGTATAAGAATATAACTACTATAATACTGCCCCCTATGTACAAAAATATAACTACTATAATACTGCCCCCTATGTACAAGAATATAACTACTATAAAACTGCCCCCATGTACAAGAATATAACTACTATAATACTGCCCCCTATGTACAAGAATATAACAACTATAATACTGCCCCCTATGTACAAGAATATAACTACTATAATACTGCTCCTATGTACAAGAATATAACTACTATAATACTGCCCCTATGTACAAGAATATAACTACTATAATACTGCCCCCTATGTACAAGAATATAACTACTATAATACTGCCCCCTATGTACAAGAATATAACTACTATAATACTGCCCCCTATGTACAAGAATATAACTACTATAATACTGCCCCCTATGTACAAGAATATAACTACTATAATACTGCCCCCTATGTACAAGAATATAACTACTATAATACTGCCCTCTATGTACAAGAATATAACTACTATAATACTGCCCCCTATGTACAAGAATATAACTACTATATTACTGCCCCCTATGTAACAACATATCGTTTCCATCACCTGAATCTCCTCCTGTAGCCTCTGCAGGCCTGAAGGTTCCCAGTTATTGCTCTATGTTATATCCAATAATCCTCTGTACAGAACACCACTTACCTGCCAGAAGACTGTAGATGACAGGGTCTGATTTGGCAGCAGTAGACCCACAACCTGCAGGAGAAGATACAGCATATCAACAACTGCAGGCAGTCACTATGATGATATTATTTCATGCCAACATCCCTTAATGCCCCCTCAGGGTCTACAGACATCATCGATGCCCCCTCTTCATGATCCAGAATGGAGAGTCACTTCTGTTCTGCCGGGTTCAAGCCATCCTTGTATTATATGGTTAGCTGCGGAATAAGCCGTAAGCTGGTATACAGTGTAACCGCTCGTGTGTATCATGTCCCTCTCTGTCGTGGCTCCCGAGGACACTGCAAGGTCCCTCTCTGTCGTGGCTCCCGAGGACACTGCAAGGTCTTGATCAAAGTCATGGTGGCCACTTTGAAAGATTTGCTTAAGCAGTCGCTATGCTGGCCAGTGCATGTGTGCCTGTTGGGTAAATGCAGGGCCCATCTCATCCAAGGGGGAGGGTGCCTGAGATAGGTAGAAATGGAAATAAGGGAGATGGAACAATACCTCTGCAGCGCCATCTATTGGATGGTAGCATTCCTACAAATCAATGCCTGACCCTTTATACAGGTCTATAGGGCAATGATTCAGAGTTTACCAAGAGGGAGCATGGAGGGCCTTATAAGCCTCCTCACTCAACTTCTTGATGCTCTCCTTAAGGAGTGAGGTTACCCCTCCTGACCTGCGTCACAGACCTCTCACTAGCCAAGCCATGATCCTACTGCACACTCATGAGGGGCAAAAACCCCAAAACAGCTGTCTATGGATGGGAGCTGGCTTGGGTTTCAATCCCCAATCATTGCCTTACAGACCTGTATAAAGGGTCAAGCATTGATTTGAAGGAATGTTGCCGTCCAATAGGTGGCGCTGCAGAGGGATTGTTCCATCTCCTTTATTTGCATATTACCCTAAGGAGCATGGATGGCCTTATAAGTCTCCTCACTCCCCTTCTTGATGCTCTCCTTAAGGAGTGATGATACTTCCCCCACCGACCCAGGTAGAAATGGTGCATGCCGGTGAAGTGTTGCTGCCACAGTACCAGAGGCCAGGCAAGGCTGGGTGCAGCCTAAGTTGAGATCTGTTCACCATCTGTGTTTTGCATATGGGTTGCCTTATCTTTAATAGTAGCTGCCAGGGAACAAGTAATGAGAAGCTACTGGGATGATGAGCAGCCACTAAATGAGCCTCCAGTCCTCCGGCTCGTGGTGGAATGTGCACACCAGAGGTCAACGCGTGCCTGCGTCTTTTGAAGTCATGGACACCAAGATGGCTCCCGTGCCGTATCATCCCAATGGTGGACATTTTTGTAATGGTCAATGGACCTTGGACACGTGGCTGAAGGCTGCCTGGGGCGACAAGTCCCATGTCCTGCTGAACTATACGGATGTGTGTGCATCTGGCATAAACAGCATGAAGCTGCATCCCATGGGTGCTGTATTGTGTTTCGACAGGCCCACTGCTGCAGGAGTGCTGGGATCGCTGCCGGGTTGGTGGAGTCTGGTGCGGGTCTTAGACGTGGTTCTGCACCATCTACATTAGTAGGTGTGACGCAGTGTGCTCACATCTGTGGTGATTAGCTGGATATTTAGCTGGGATGGACAGGAAGCGGAGGTGCTGTGTATTGTCAGTTGCTCGCTGTCTGAGCCGGCAGTTGGTGGCCCCCGTGGACAGCATGGTGTCTGCTCTTCCTTACTCCGGACGGCTCTGTATGCTGTGTATTGTCAGTTGCTCGCTGTCTGAGCTGGCAGTTGGTGGCCCCCGTGGACAGCATGGTGTCCACTGTTCCTTACTCCGGACGGTTCTGTGTGCTGTGTATTGTCAGTTGCTCGCTGTCTGAGCTGGCAGTTGGTGGCTCCCATGGGCAGCGTGGTGTCTGCTCTTCCTTACTCCGGAGGGCTCTGTGTGCTGTGTATTGTCAGTTGCTCGCTGTCTGAGCTGGCAGTTGGTGGCCCCCGTGGACAGCATGGTGTCCACTGTTCCTTACTCCGGACGGCTCTGTGTGCTGCAGCTTATTCTACTAAAGCTAAGTGCTGTGGTTTATTGTGTTTTGTCCTTTATCAGTTTGGCCGTGAAGGGTTACTGAGGTCCCAGGAACGAGTGCAGGCCCGCATCTATCGACGCGATCAGCCTGCTGTGTTAGGCAGGGCCCTCTCCCTCGTTCGTTATGTATTTAGGGAAAGACTTCCCATTTATTATTTGTTTTGTTTTGGCCGCCGCACTGTCAGCAATTATTGTGCATGTCTGCAGGTGCTGGTCCAGCACATCCCTTGCAGACCTAACAGACTTTACAGCCGTACTTACTCAGTATTGGTTACCTTTGTGAGGATGAATCCCATTGAGGTGTTATCTTGTCAGCTGAGGGCGCTGACACTGGAGGTTGCTGAAATAAAACAGCACCCCATCCTGGTGGCTTCTATTAAGGAGCCTAAGATCCATCTTCCAGATTGATGTTTGGAGATAGTATAACATTTGTTTGCTTCCAAGAGTCCTGCAAACTTTACTTCAGCCTACGCCGCCTGTCCTCGGGTGATGAGCTTCAGAGGGTGGGAATCATTATGCCCACAGGCTTGGGAATTTTCCTTGCTCCTCTTCTCTGAAGCTTTGTCCTCTGTGGATCATTTTTTTGAGGCCTTGGATTTGATTTATGATGATCCCGATAGGGTCTCACTGGCAGAGGGGAAGCTCAGAGGCTTGCATCAGGGGGATTCACCTATTGAGGAGTTCTGCGCCAAATTTCACTGCTGGGTGACAGAGAACGGAGTCAGTTTTATTGCGGCATAGCGGATAAGATTAAGGACCTGTTGGTGGCGTATCCCATGCCTCAAAGCCTTGATGCAGCAATGTCTTCAGCCATTAGGGAGCTTTCCCATACCCCTGCTTCACGGCCTACAAATGGGGAAGAACCCATGGAATAGGGTTCATCAGGTGGCAATGCCCATAAGTGGAAGAGGGGTCAAGGCAGAGGGCGGTGTTTTCACTGCAACCAGACTGGACATTTCCTGCAAAATTGTCCTTGTTGTAACTCTCAGCCCGGAAGACTAGGTAGTCTGGAGGTTGGAGGAGAGACCCTGCTAGGTCCAATGATTGCTTGGATGTCGTCACCCAGGCTGGTGCTTCCCACTGAGACCCTCGCTGAGGGTGGTATTGATCTAACCAAGGTCTTCTTGGATTGTGGAGCTAGTGTCAATCTTATCCATCAAGAGACGGTCAAGCGTTGTGGATTCGAGGCAAAACCTCTGGATTCCCCCATCCCCGTCTCTGCTATTGATGCCTCTCCATTGTCCCAGAGGTGTCTGAGGTTTTGTGGCCCAAACATTGGTCAAAAGATTGGATTATTTCACACTGAAGTCATCACCTTGTATGTGAGGGAATCCCTTCTGGCGCGAATAGTCTTGGGTTTAACCTGGTTCTGGTTGCATAACCCCATGGTAGACTGGGGGAAGGGGGACGTTGTTAAGTGGAGCCCCTACTGTAGTGACTGCTGTATTTCAGTAGAAGTGTCTTCTGTACAAGCCGAATTACCTGATGATTGGTCTGTCTCTGCTGATGTGTTTTCACAAGAAGGGGCCGATAAACTACCATCTCACAGAGCAGGGGACTGTTCTACTGAACTCATTCCGGACTGTAAATTGCCCAAAACTCGCATCTACAGCCTAACCGCGCCTGAGAGACCGTCCATAAAGGGTTATATTCAGGACAGTTTAAAGTGAGGACACATCCGTCCCTCAGATTCTCCGTTAGCTGCTGGGTTTTCTTTGTTAAGAGGAAGAAAGGGGGTCTGCGACCCTGTCTGGACTTCAGAGAGATAAACAAGACCACTAAGCATAATCCGTACCCATTGCCCCTCATTCCTGATTTGTTTGCCCAGTTGAATGTGGCCAACAGGTATTCCAAGTGAGATCTACGAGGGGCATATAAAACCTGATTTGGATGAAGGAGGGGGACGAATGGAAAACGGCATTTAACACCCCAGAGGGGCATTTCGAGAGTTTGGTGATGCCGTTTGGGTTAACAGATCCTTCAGGCTTTACGCAATAACAGTTTGTTTGCGAAAATGAAAATGTGTTTCTTTTCCATTCCGGAGATCGCCTTTCTGGGACACATTATTATCCCGAGAGGTTTCAGGATGGACCCAGGGAAGGTCCGGGCAGTACGAGACTGGGCGTTACCCAAGAATGTGAAGGCGCTCCAGGAGGTTCTTGGGGTTCGTAATTATTATAGAAAGTTTATCAAAGGATTTTGGGTTTCGGTTAACCCACTGACAGATATGACTAGGAGGGGCGGTTTTCCTTCTAAATGGTCTTCAAAGGTGTTACAATCCTTTCAGGAGTTGAAGGGATGCTTTGCGACGGCTCCGATTTTGGTACAGCCAGACTCATCCAAACTGCTTGTAGTGGAAGTGGATGCCTCGGTAGTTGGGGTAGGTGCGGTGCAATCCCAAGGTACCAATACATTGCAAGATCTTCGCCCTTGGGCTTTTTTTCACGCGTTTTCTTCGGCCACACGCAATTATGACATTGTTGGTGACAGAGAACTGTTGACAATTAAGTGGGCGTTTGAGGAGTAGCGTCACTTGTTGGGAGGGGCACAGCATAAAGTGACGGTTTGTACGGATCACAAAAACCTAATCTACCTGGAGTCAGCCAAGAGACTTAACCCGACACAAGCGCGGTGGTCACTGTTTTTGTCGCTAATGCTGATGCTCTTTCTAGGAGTTTCGTTCCGTTAATTTCGGATGAGCCTCCTGCGTCCATTCTCTATGAGGGGGTGGTGGTATGCGCGGTTTACCTGGAGTTGGAAGAGCAGGTCCGTAATGTGCAGGAGTTGGCTCTGGCAGGTTTGCCAGTGGGGAAGCTGTTTTTTTTTCTGTCCATTTGAGGCTGCAAGTACTGTATGAAGTGCACAATTCCGTGGTGGCTGGACATCCAATCAATAATACCCGGAGGTTACTCACAAGGAGGTTTTGGTGGCCATCTTTGCGACGTGATGATTTCAGTTTTGTCTCATCCTGTGAGATTTGTGCCAAGACTAAGTCACCTCATAAGTCTCCTGCAGAGAGGTTGATTCCTTTGCCGATCCCCAGGAACCCTTGGACTCACTTGTCGATGGATTTCATTACGGACTTGCCATTACAGTAGATTGGTTTAGCAAGATGTGCCATTTTGTAGCGCTTTCTGGTCTTCCCAATGCTAAAACTTTGTCCAAATTGTTCATCACTCATATCGTGAGATTACACGGGTCACCTGCTAATATTGTCTCAGATTGGGGGGTCCAGTTTGTGTCCAAATTCTGGCGTTTTGTTTGCTCTCACTTGGGTATTGAGTTCTCGTTTTCTTTGGCCGATCATCCTCAGACTAATGGACAAACGGACAGATGTAACCAGAGTCTGGAACAACATCTGCGGTGTTGTCTCAGGGAGGCAGGAGGATTGGTTGGAGTTCTTGCCTCTAGCTAAATTTGCGCTAAACAATAGACCGCTGGATTCTACGGGGACGTCGGCCTTCTTCTATATTTATGCTTTCCACCCATGCTTTGGTCCCTTTTCTAAGGAGGTATCGGAGGTGCCTGAGGAGAAGGAGTTCTCCTCTAAATGCGGGAAGAGATTCGGAAGTATCTTCAGAAGACGGCTAAAGATTTTTCGGCCCCGGTCGTAGTGGAGATGTTTGAGGTAGGTTGCATAGTGGACGCTCACCTAGTTAGGAGATCTCTTCAGTATTTGGTGCATTGACGTGGCTATGGTCCTGAGGGGAGGAGCTGGCTAACGGCAGTGGATGTCCACGTGGATCGATTAGTTAAACATTTTCACAGGCTGAATCCTAAGCGACCTGGTCCTAAGGGTCCTGGGGCCCGTTCTGGAAGGGGAGGTACTGTTGCAGCAGTGCTGGGATCACTGCCCAGTTGGCGGAGTTCGGTGCAGGTTTTAGACATTAGTCGGCACCTTGTACATTAGTAGGTGTGACACAATCTGCTCTAATCTGTGGATGATTAGCTGGATATTTAGCTGGGATGGACAGGAAGCTGAGGTGCTGTGTATTGGCAGTTGCTCGCTGTCTGAGCTGGCAGTTGGTGGCCCCCGTGGACAGCATGGTGTCCATGGTTCCTTACTCCGGACGGCTCTGTGTGCTGTGTATTGTCAGTTGCTCGCTGTCTGAGCTGGCAGTTGGTGGCCCCCGTGGACAGCATGGTGTCCGCTGTTCCTTACTCCGGACGGCTCTGTGTGCTGTGTATTGGCAGTTGCTCTCTGTCTGAGCTGGCAGTTGGTGGCCCCCGTGGACAGCATGGTGTCCGCTCTTCCTTACTCCGGACGGCTCTGTATGCTGTGTATTGTCAGTTGATCGCTGTCTGAGCTGGCAGTTGGTGGCCCCCGTGGACAGCATGGTGTCCGCTCTTCCTTACTCCGGACGGCTCTGTATGCTGTGTATTGTCAGTTGCTCGCTGTCTGAGCTGGCAGTTGGTGGCCCCCGTGGACAGCATGGTGTCCGCTCTTCCTTACTCCGGATGGCTCTGTATGCTGTGTATTGTCAGTTGCTCGCTGTCTGAGCTGGCAGTTGGTGGCCCCCGTGGACAGCATGGTGTCCGCTCTTCCTTACTCCGGATGGCTCTGTATGCTGTGTATTGTCAGTTGCTCGCTGTCTGAGCTGGCAGTTGGTGGCCCCCGTGGACAGCATGGTGTCCGCTCTTCCTTACTCCGGATGGCTCTGTATGCTGTGTATTGTCAGTTGCTCGCTGTCTGAGCTGGCAGTTGGTGGCCCCCGTGGACAGCATGGTGTCCATGGTTCCTTACTCCGGACGGCTCTGTATGCTGTGTATTGTCAGTTGCTCGCTGTCTGAGCTGGCAGTTGGTGGCCCCCGTGGACAGCGTGGTGTCTGCTCTTCCTTACTCCGGACGGCTCTGTATGCTGTGTATTGTCAGTTGCTCGCTGTCTGAGCTGGCAGTTGGTGGCCCCCGTGGACAGCATGGTGTCCGCTCTTCCTTACTCCGGATGGATCTGTGTGCTGCGGCTTATTCTACTAAAGCTGAGTGCTTTGGTTTATTGTGTTTTGTCCCTTATCAGTTTGGCCAAGTAGGGTTACTGAGGTCCCAGGAACGAGTGCAGGCCCGCATCTATCGATGCGATCAGTCTGCCATGTCAACCCCACAATAGTTACGTATTTAAGGAAAGACATTACATCTACAAAATGTGCACCAACTGGCGGAGCCGCTGCAGCGGCGTGGGGCGAGTATGGAGGACGTTCACCACCTTGTGGAATCTGTTCCCCAAAATCTGAAAGCCGTGATCGCCCAAAAAGGTGGAGCAGCCAGGGTAGGCGGTGATAGGGAACAGGTCTGGATTATTGGACGCGAGTCTCGGAAACTAATGGCAGATGACTGGCATCCTCAGAGCAGCGCTCACTGTACAAACGTCAATCTGCCAGATCTAAACATATCCGTCCGCCTTCATGGAGAATCAGTCAGTGGAGCGTGGCGTCCCGCGCGGTGCGGACAGGGCTATCCTGCCTTCTCGGCTCGTCCTTCCGATGGGCACAGAGCGGTATGATGTGCGCTCGGCCTAGATTTCACATCCCTTACTGCAGTTTTTATTAACAGTTTGAGTTTATATAGTAGATTGAAATCCCGGGCCGGGATGAGGGGTGGGATGAGGGGTGGGATGAGGGGTGGGATGAGGGCCGGGATGAGGGGGGGGATGAGGGGGGGGGGCCGCCGCGCAAAAGGGACTCACGGGCGCAACTTTATAAAATGTTTTTTATAAATACAACAATGCGCATCATAGGACGATTTTTCTCTGATAAATCACAAATGGTGATAAAACCGTGACGGTAAATGGCGGCTGGAGACACAAAGGTGCAGGAGGGCCTGTACAGGTAAGGTCATGTGACCGTGTGCCTGTAGGCCCTGAGGCCAGAGCGCAGTTCCATGGAGGAGAACAGTCGGGGGCACGCCAACTGTGCTTTACTGCAGCGACTGCCACAAGTACATCAGCGGGTCGGACAGTCTGCAGGGTGGTGGTGGACACAGCAACAACATGTGAACAGCATCTGGGGGGCATACTGAGGGATCGCCAGTCAGAGGGTTTACTTCGGGGGTATTGATTTAGGAGATCTTCTGTGGGTCTGTAGTTATTTAGGGGAACGTAAAAAACCTGATGGGATTGAATTGAGGTCCCCGTCCTCAGACATCAGCGCTAATGGCGGAGGCCCCTTCAGAGCTGCACGGATACAGAGTTGCGCCACATTCTGATGGCTGCATTGTGGTTTTAGGAATGCTATTGAGGCCCAACCAGGTTGGACTGGAGGGTGAGGGTTGTGATTTATGGCCCCTCGAGGCGAAGGGTGAGCCTGTGGTCCAGGGAATGTTTGTACAGGTGATGATGGCTGCGGAGCGGACGGACGCCCCCGGGCCGCAGGTAACTTGGTAGATGTAATTGCAGCACACAACACTTGGGTCTTCCATCAAGCTGATGGCCGTACATTAGTGTAATCAGTAGACGGGTCCGCCCGGCCCGCAGGACATCGCAGGTGTGAGGCTATGAACACCCCGCGCCCCCCGCCACTTCCGCCATTGCCTTTGAAGTTGTAATTGAGGATGAAGTGAAAGTTTAATTAGGAGCAATGTAACCAGTAAGCAGGATACCAATGACCAGCAGCCATCTGACCGCACACCTCCCTGAGGCACGGAGCGCCTCCTGCTGGCAGCGATCCTACAGCACACCTCACTGGGGCACGGAGCACCTCCTGCTGGCAGCGATCCTACCGCACACCTCACTGGGGCACAGAGCGCCTCCTGCTGGCAGCCATCTGACCGCACACCTCACTGCAGGAACGGAGCGCCTCCAGCTGGCAGCCATCTGACCGCACACCTCACTGGGGCACGGAGCACCTCCTGCTGGCAGCGATCCTACCGCACACCTCCCTGAGGCACGGAGCGCCTCCTGCTGGCAGCGATCCTACAGCACACCTCACTGGGGCACGGAGCGCCTCCTGCTGGCAGCGATCCTACAGCACACCTCCCTGAGGCACGGAGCGCCTCCTGCTGCTAGCGATCCTACAGCACACCTCACTGGGGCACAGAGCGCCTCCTGCTGCCAGCGATCTGACCGCACACCTCCCGGAGGCACGGAGCGCCTCCTGCTGCCAGCGATCCTACAGCTCACCTCACTGGGGCACAGAGCGCCTCCTGCTGGCAGCGATCCTACAGCTCACCTCACTGGGGCACAGAGCGCCTCCTGCTGGCAGCCATCTGACCGCACACCTCACTGGGGCACGGAGCGCCTCCTGCTGCCAGCGATCCTACAGCTCACCTCACTGGGGCACAGAGCGCCTCCTGCTGGCAGCCATCTGACCGCACACCTCACTGGGGCACGGAGCGCCTCCTGCTGGCAGCGATCCTACAGCACACCTCACTGGGGCACAGAGCGCCTCCTGCTGGCAGCGATCCTACCGCACACCTCACTGGGGCACGGAGCGCCTCCTGCTGGCAGCGATCCTACAGCACACCTCACTGGGGCACGGAGCGCCTCCTGCTGGCAGCGATCCTACCGCACACCTCACTGGGGCACAGAGCGCCTCCTGCTGGCAGCGATCCTACCGCACACCTCACTGGGGCACGGAGCGCCTCCTGCTGGCAGCGATCCTACAGCACACCTCACTGGGGCACGGAGCGCCTCCTGCTGGCAGCGATCCTACAGCACACCTCACTGGGGCACGGAGCGCCTCCTGCTGGCAGCGATCCTACAGCACACCTCACTGGGGCACAGAGCGCCTCCTGCTGCAGCCATCTGACCGCACACCTCACTGCAGGAACGGAGCGCCTCCTGCTGGCAGCCATCTGACCGCACACCTCACTGGGGCACGGAGCACCTCCTGCTGGCAGCGATCCTACCGCACACCTCACTGGGGCACGGAGCGCCTCCTGCTGGCAGCCATCTGACCGCACACCTCACACCTCACTGGGGCACGGAGCGCCTCCTGCTGGCAGCCATCTGACTGCACACCTCACTGCGGGAACGGAGCGCCTCCTGCTGGCAGCCATCTGACCGCACACCTCACTGGGGCACGGAGCGCCTCCTGCTGGCAGCCATCTGACCGCACACCTCACTGGGGCACAGAGCGCCTCCTGCTGGCAGCCATCTGACCGCACACCTCACTGGGGCATGGAGCACCTCCTGCTGGCAGCGATCCTACAGCACACCTCACTGGGGCACGGAGCGCCTCCTGCTGGCAGCCATCTGACCGCACACCTCACTGGGACACGGAGCGCCTCCTGCTGGCAGCGATCCTACAGCACACCTCACTGGGGCACGGAGCGCCTCCTGCTGACAGCGATCCTACCTCACACCTCACCGGGACACGGAGCGCCTCCTGCTGGCAGCCATCTGACAGCACACCTCACTGGGGCACGGAGCGCCTCCTGCTGGCAGCCATCTGACCGCACACCTCACTGGGGCACGGAGCGCCTCCTGCTGGCAGCAGTCTGACTGCACACCTCACTGGGGCACGGAGCGCCTCCTGCTGGCAGCGATCCCACCGCACACCTCACTGGGGCACGGAGCGCCTCCTGCTGGCAGCGATCTCCAGGACTTCCTGCATGGTCTCTCATTACAGCAGAGGTGAAGGGTCGCCCATGAGGTCGGAGGATGCCTGCAGGGCGCACAGCTGGACCCTCCTGCCAGGCATAATGTCTGTTTAAGAAGTGCCGCCATAAAGCTGTCCAGGGAGAGGCGCTGCAGACAATATTTAACCCCTTCAGGACCAGGGATTTCTCCCTTCCTCATTCCCATCTTTTTGGCCCCGCCCTCCCTGCTCTATCCTCCCACTGACATGGGGGGCGGGGCTCGCTGTTTAATATAGCGTATAACGTACGGGGGGGGGGGGTAATTTTTCTAGCGTCCAGTAAACATGGCGTCTGCAGGTTATTCTGCGGCTCGGTCCGGTTACCATAACAACCTCATCCGGGGTTTGTAATGTAAAGCAAGTTAAATGTTTTCCTGGATGATGCGGAGAGCTGCAGGGCGCGCTCCTCACGGGGCGGGCCGCACTTTGGATTGCCACCATTTTGGGGTAAAGGCGACTTTTTGATCACCTTTTATTCTTTGAAAACCAGGGGAAAAAAATGCAGCTCTGTGTGTAAATGTCACCTCAGCGTGTGGGATCAATATTGGGACATCCCAACAGTTTGCACGGCGGCGCCAAATATGTGGGGGGGGGGGGGGGGGCTTCACATTCCTTTATGGGGAAAACTTTTTTTTTTTTTTCATTTAATTCTTTTTTTGAATGTTAGAAAAAAACCAAAAAACTCTGTTAGCTGGTTTTCACACGGTTATGTCCTCCCCACGCGGGTCTTGAACCTGCGATCGCTTGTATTATATACTATAGTGCTTGGGTGATTGTGGATGTTGTCTCGGGATTGAGGGGAGCCTCCCGTGGATGCGGCCGCCTCGCCAGCCCATCAGCACCCCCCGATGACGTGGTACGGAGTGCCGATGGGTGGGGGATGGAGTTCCCCTCCCGCTGACTCTTTCCACATGCAGTTAGCTTGGACCGCGCGTCTACACAGTAAACCGCCATGACAGCTAACTGATGGCTGCAGTGCCCGCCGGCCCCAAGCCGCTCCACACCCCTCACCCCTGCGGGACATAAGCTTACATCATGTAACAGTTCTGTATGAGAGCCGCGGCCGGAGGGACAAGCGGTGAGAAGGCTTCATCTAAACGTTGGACTTCCGGAGTTTTAGGCACATTTCACGTCTTCAAGTGAGGGGCGAAATCCGAAGCAGAATCCGCTATCAAGTGTGCGAGGGTGTGTGTGTGGGGGTGTGTGGGGGGGGGGGGCATGGGAGGTATGGAACATGTGGATACTTACTATCGGGGTCCCAAAGGGGATATAACCTGCGAACAAGAAGAGAACAGCAGCATTGTTACTTCTAATCCACCAGGGGGCGCACTTACTTTATACCGGCCAGGTCTACATCTAGTCATACAACGCTGGGCTTACTTGGACAGATATTGCGTTGCATCATATACTCCAGTCACATTCAGAGCTGCAGCTACAATACGGTTTCCCTTTAACCTTACTCACAGCCCTCTGCTGCCCCCTGCAGGCTTAGAGGGGGCATCTGTCAGCGCAGTGCAGACAGAGCTCATGTGGCAAGGGGCAGCTCTTCATGACAGGGGAGGCGGTTATAACCGCTATACCGGGTGGAAGGCATGGGGGTTGGGGGCGAGTACCTGACATTTGGAAAGGCATGGGGGTTGGGGGCGAGTACCTGACATTCGGAAAGGCATGGGGGTTGGGGGCGAGTACCTGACATTCGGAAAGGCATGGGGGTTGGGGGCGAGTACCTGACATTCGGAAAGGCATGGGGGTTGGGGGCGAGTACCTGACATTCGGAAAGGCATGAAGATCTTCTCATTCGTATCTGGGTGGATGATCGCCTGCAGGGAAAAAGAAACACATGGTGTCAGCCTGGCAATGAGGGTGCGAGTGCGGCGCAGAGGGGGAGCAGACCGACTCTCTCCAACCGCCCTCCGACAACTTTATTATTTGCATCTTAACCTTTAAGTGTGACCTCAGGACCAATCAATGACCTTGCCGACATCCACACGGGCTCTGTGCCACATGTGTGACCTCCGTCAGTAGCCCACATATGACTTGTGAGGTGCGAGGAGGTGTAGTCTGACAGTGAGGCCCCTGAAGGCTTCTAGTCAATAAAGGTTGATTGCTGTTTTTTTCTTTTTTGATAGAGAACAAGGACCTCAGGGGTGGGGCACAGCTCGGGGGTGGGGCACAGCACAGGGGCGGGGCACAGCTCAGCCGGCCTATATAGACCAAGTGTCTATATGTCACTGTGACGTGAGCGTCAGCTAGTAAGCCCTCTGTAGACATCCCAATCCTCAAGCACGGTGCAGCTTACCTACCCCCTCCATAGACACTAATGATGCCCCCGCCCCACAGAGGAGGTTAAGAGGGACTGGATGTCTTTATAGAGGATATTACAGGATATAAATCTTAGGTTAATTGTCAATCCGGGTATACAGGCAGGTAGGAACTATTAGAGGTTGGTCCAAGGATTAGTCTGATGGCCATTAGGGAGTCAGGAAGGAATTTACCCCCATAAGGGCTAATTGGCTCCGCCTCTTGGGGTTTTTTGCCTTCCTCTGGATCAACAAAACAGGAGGATAAACAGGCTGGACTAGGTGGACATTGTCTTCATTCGCCCTTACATACTATGTTCTATGTGGCCGTCGTGTGAGTGCCCAGCAGTCTCTTGCATGGCAGTCAGCACCGGCCCTTGTATATTATATGTTGCGCTGTCAGCACCGGCCCTTGTATATTGTATACTGTGCTGTCCGCACCGGCCCTTGTATATTATATATTGTGCTGTCAGCACCGGCCCTTGTATATTGTATATTGTGCTGTCAGCACCGGCCCTTGTATATTATATATTGGGCTGTCAGCACCGGCCCTTGTATATTGTATATTGTGCTGTCAGCACCGGCCCTTGTATATTATATGTTGGGCTGTCAGCACCGGCCCTTGTATATTATATATTGGGCTGTCAGCACCGGCCCTTGTATATTGTATATTGTGCTGTCAGCACCGGCCCTTGTATATTGTATATTGTGCTGTCAGCACCGGCCCTTGTATATTATATGTTGTGCTGTCAGCACCGGCCCCTGTATATTATATGTTGTGCTGTCAGCAGCGGCCCTTGTATATTGTATATTGTGCTGCCAGCACCGGCCCCTGTATATTGTATATTGTGCTGTCAGCACCGGCCCCTGTATATTATATGTTGTGCTGTCAGCAGCGGCCCTTGTATATTATATGTTGTGCTGTCAGCACCGGCCCTTGTATATTATATGTTGTGCTGTCAGCACCGGCCCTTGTATATTATATGTTGTGCTGTCAGCACCGGCCCTTGTATATTATATGTTGTGCAGTCAGCACCGGCCCTTGTATATTATATATTGGGCAGTCAGCACCGGCCCTTGTATATTGTATATTGTGCTGTCAGCACCGGCCCTTGTATATTATATGTTGGGCTGTCAGCACCGGCCCTTGTATATTATATGTTGGGCTGTCAGCACCGGCCCTTGTATATTATATGTTGTGCTGTCAGCACCGGCCCCTGTATATTATATGTTGTGCTGTCAGCAGCGGCCCTTGTATATTATATGTTGTGCTGTCAGCACCGGCCCTTGTATATTATATGTTGTGCTGTCAGCACCGGCCCTTGTATATTATATGTTGTGCTGTCAGCACCGGCCCTTGTATATTATATGTTGTGCAGTCAGCACCGGCCCTTGTATATTATATATTGGGCAGTCAGCACCGGCCCTTGTATATTGTATATTGTGCTGTCAGCACCGGCCCTTGTATATTATATGTTGGGCTGTCAGCACCGGCCCTTGTATATTATATGTTGGGCTGTCAGCACCGGCCCTTGTATATTATATGTTGTGCAGTCAGCACCGGCCCTTGTATATTGTATATGGGGCTGTCAGCACCGGCCCTTGTATATTATATGTTGGGCTGTCAGCACCGGCCCTTGTATATTATATGTTGGGCTGTCAGCACCGGCCCTTGTATATTATATGTTGTGCTGTCAGCACCGGCCCCTGTATATTATATGTTGTGCTGTCAGCACCGGCCCTTGTATATTATATGTTGTGCTGTCAGCACCGGCCCTTGTATATTGTATATTGTGCTGTCAGCACCGGCCCTTGTATATTATATGTTGTGCTGTCAGCACCGGCCCTTGTATATTGTATACTGTGCTGTCAGCACCGGCCCTTGTATATTGTATATTGTGCTGTCAGCACCGGCCCTTGTATATTATATATTGGGCTGTGAGCACCGGCCCTTGTATATTATATATTGGGCTGTCAGCACCGGCCCTTGTATATTATATATTGTGCTGTCAGCACCGGCCCTTGTATATTATATATGGGGCTGTCAGCACCGGCCCTTGTATATTGCATATTGTGCTGTCAGCACCGGCCCTTGTATATTATATATTGTGCTGTCAGCACCGGCCCTTGTATATTATATATTGTGCTGTCAGCACCGGCCCCTGTATATTGTATATTGGGCTGTCAGCACCGGCCCTTGTATATTATATGTTGTGCTGTCAGCACCGGCCCTTGTATATTATATATTGGGCTGTCAGCACCGGCCCTTGTATATTATATATTGGGCTGTCAGCACCGGCCCTTGTATATTGTATGTTGGTCTGTCAGCACCGGCCCTTGTATATTGTATATTGGGCTGTCAGCACCGGCCCTTGTATATTATATGTTGTGCTGTCAGCACCGGCCCTTGTATATTTGTCTTACTCTGTAGGTAACTCGGACCACCAGTGGTGATATTTGAGTTGGTTTCTCCCTTTGCAGGATCTGTACCCGGCCTGTGACCTCATAACCCAGCAGATGACATCACTGATATCCATGCAGAACCAGCCAAGTGTGTGACCTCATCGGGAGCCTCACGGTCCACATGTAGCCGCTGTTAGAAGAGTGACCTCATCCGCCAGGAGCGACAGCTCCTCGCTGCCCACAGCCGCTGTACAAAATCCGTACAGAGGGCGAACGCCCTTCATTACCCTCGCTGGCCTTTTTTGAAAAGCTCCTCTTTGCTTCTAAAGCGTGATTAGCACTCATTACAATAATCAGCGCCTGCATAAGTAAGAATCCAACCTGGTGAGTGAACCGCTGGGCGAGACGTCAGATGGCATGTCAGAGCGCTCGCCTCCCCGCCGCAGCAGATGTTAGCACAATACCAGGGCGCCATTAAATGCACATAAATTGTCAGCCCTGATGGCTCCGCTCTCCGCAGGCGGCTTGATGCTGCTTATGTTCTACCTTTTTAAAGGTGTCTATCGCCTAATATGCAGATTGTACCTGCTCGTGTTTCTGCAGGTCGCGCACCTCTGGGGGTGTAATGTGGTGCAGGCAGGTGGGGTCAGAGAGCCTAGTTATTGGCATCGCTGAGCTCCGCAGCAGTCTGGAAGGAGGGGTCCCAGCAGGTACACACTGGCGGTCGCCCCTCGGTTGGGTGGCTTTTTTTAGATTTCACTAATACATACTTCACTATCCCACCATTAACTACAAGTAGGACTTGTGGAGGAGTACATATAGATCTATGGTAATGACACCTGGAGGTTTATAGTCAATGCAGGGTGGACAAGGACCTCAGGGGCGGGCACAGCACTGGGGCGTGGCAGAGCACAGCCGGCCTAAGAGGAGAGCAGACCAAGCATCTAAGTGTCACTGCAGGGTAAGTCGGGGGAGATCACTACTCAATAGGTCGCGTCATCCTCAACCCCTTTTGCTTGTAGATGGTCTAGATGCCCACCTGGCAGTAAACAGATTTAGAATGGCGCCCCCTCCAGTTATGGAGGAAAGTAAAGCCAGTCCTAAGAACACAATTTTGGGGGATTTTCATCTCCTTTTCCAAAGCCATCATTTTTCATTTCTCCGTCTCCGCGGCCACATCGGGGCTCGTCTTTCTGCGCGGCGAGCTGTAGGTTTATTGGGACACATTTTGGGCCCATATCATGTATTGTAGAACTTGGTGGGTTTTTTGGAAGGCAAGAAAAAACAAACCACCAATCACTTCTGGCCTTCATTTAACAGCGTTAATCATGCAGCATAAATGGCGCAATACATTTTTTCTGTACATACAGACGTTTTCAGGTTTCTCCACTTTTGCACAATAAAAATTTTTTTTTTAGAACTTTTTCGTCAAAGTCCCAGAACTTTCGTCTTCCCATGGATGGAGCTTTCCGAGGACCTGTTTTGGTGTGAGGAGCTGCAGTTTGTGTTCGTACAACTTTGGGGTAAATTACGGCTTTTTCAGCACTTTCATTGTGTTTTTTGCAGATGCAAAAATCAATACAAAAAAATGATTTTGGCCTCGTGTTTTATAAAGAGTCTACGATGCAGCAGTGTGCTCAGCGGATTGTGCGGCTCATTACAGAGGTGAGGACACCAAATAGGTTTGGTTTTTTAACAAAAAGAGAGAAACATGCACAAAAACGTTTTATGTCCCTGTAGGAGTCTTGAAAGTGTGATCCTAGGGTTATTCTGATAATACACTGCAGTACTATCGTATTGCAATGCATGATCGCTAATCATAGCGATCACAGGCCATGGCAGACCCACACGCCATTGACTGGAGTCCGGTTGCCATGGCAACCCATCGGCCCTGTGCAATTACGTAGTGGAGGGTCAATGACGTCACAGACGAAGCCCCCTCCA
Source organism: Eleutherodactylus coqui (assembly GCF_035609145.1). NCBI lineage: Eukaryota > Metazoa > Chordata > Amphibia > Anura > Eleutherodactylidae > Eleutherodactylus > Eleutherodactylus coqui. The sequence goes on along the minus strand of NC_089843.1, from coordinate 5,531,214 downwards.
TCTGTGAACCTTTTACATGCTGCAAACACCACTGACTGCGGCATGTAAGGGGTTAACAGCAGGGATCGGTATTCTCACCGATCCCCGTTGTTGCAGCAGTAGGAGGCTGTCAGTCACCGGCGGCTCCTGCTGTGGTTGGCGAGAGCTCGGCTTCTGAGCCCGCACAATTCATAGGACATACCGGGCGTACGCCCATTTGTGGGAACCGCTCTTCACTCAGGATGTACATTTACACCTTGGAGAGGGAAGGGGTCACAGAGACTCTAGTTTCTGGAGAAGACTATGCACCAGGCCTGGAGGGCGGCCGATCTGCCAGCTTTGGAACTGGTTTTTGGCAGCCCAAGATGGCCATCAAAGTTCTCGATCTAGCGAATGCACACTGTGCACTGCTCCTCTGATTGGTCAGCACTGATCCCGTGAGCAGAGCTGACCAATCAGAGAGCAGGTGTAGTGCATGAGTAGTCTAACACTAATACCGTGCTGCTGGGATTAAGCAGTCAGCCATCTTGGACAGCCAGAAACGGGACTCTGAACAGGGCAGACCGGATGAAGAACCCCTCCCCAGTCCTGGGCAGAACGGTAGGATGTTCTGCGGGTGGACGCCCTACTGATGGCAAACACCTGCCATGGTTGGTTGTCTTCCCTGCCATGTGTTGGCGACCGCTGCCGTGCCTTGGTGCAGTCATCAGGCCAGCGTTACTCGCTATATCGTATATATGGGGCCGAGGAGCCAAGACTCCGGAACGTTCTTCCATCACATCACCCAGGTCATAGCTCTACAGCTTCTACAGTCATAGAGGGTAACACAAACCTAAACCACCAACACAACTCACCTGCCTTATCTTCTGAGCCGCCCAGAGCTGAAAGACACAAGGGAGAGATCAGTGAGCCATCAGCTCAGTGTCAGGTGGAGGCTGCTACAGCTGCCCTCTAGTCTTATACAACCCTGCACGCGAAGGTGTAGAATGTGCCTAGACGATTTCATTAACCCTTTACGGATACCCCCCCCCCCCCCCCCCCCCCCATATTTGTGGCTGTCGGCGCTCGTGTTTTTGCAGGACAGGTTGTACTATTCTATAGTTTACCCCTAAGGCCTCCTTCCCACGAACAGATTTCCGCCACGTTGCCCGCAGCTATTAGATTCTACTGAACCTAATAGCTCAATACTCACGGTGCGGAATTCCATCGCGGACTTCCGCACCGTGAAATCTCCCGTCCTCACCCGCGGCATGCTCTATTTGCCGCTGGCATCCGCGCTGACGGCTTCCATTGCAGTCAATGATAGCCGTCCGCTCACGCTATCTTCCACTGTAGCACAGCGGAAGATAGCGTGAAATCACCTCTCCACCCACCACCGCCGCATCATATGACGCTGTGGGCGTGTCTTGTGACGTGGCCGGCGTGTCACATGACGCTGCGGCGCGTCACGCCGAAGCGTCATGCGGGACCCAGAACACCGGATCCGCAGGTAAGTTTGGGGTCTCTGGGAGCGCCGTGACGGGCTTCGCGGCGGAATATTCCGTGGCGGAGCCAGTCACACCCGTGTGCAGCCGGCCTTAAAGGGGTTGTCCCGCGCCGAAACCTAATTTTTTTTTTCCCCACAGACCCCACCTTAGCAGACAGGTAAAATACATCCATTTGTTATTTAAAAAAAAAAAAAATTCGCTCACCTGGATCCCCGATCCGCAGCTTTGAAGATTCTTCTTTTCTGTACTGAACAACTAACAGATTCCTAAGTGGGGTGAAATGGGAAAGAAATTGTACTTCCCCCTTTTTTTTTCAGAAGGCCCCTGGCTGCCATGACAACTGTTTGGGACCTCAGGGCTCCATTATGAGAATTGACACTTAGAGGATTAACGGACGTGATCAGTGCGGGTGCCGACAGCAGCTGCTGCAGGAGGGTGGTAGCCGTCACTTATGGGGCACCGTGGCTACCAGGCCAGCTCCGTGTAAACCCCGCCGCTGTGGGCAGAAGCAGCTGCAGAGTAATGGGGTAGTACTGTTCCGTTCATACCGCTGTCCGCAGTGGATGGACCAGCTGCTCGATGGCACGCTGCGACTATCCTTACAACTCCTATTTTCCTATTTGTGTAGGCCAGGAGACAAGTAGATGTCCATTTTTAAGCTTTTTTCCCAGCACTTGGAATGTAGCCTGCAGTATAAAGCATGGAGGTTTGTGGTTGTCATGGCTACAAGCACAATATACATAGAAGTACAACAGTAGATACGTTAGTGTATCACATGACGACAGATGTTACCCTGGGAAATGGCGCACAGTAGCAGTAATGTGTACACTGCAGAAGGCCTCTCCGCCTTATTTATAGGGTTACACCCCCGTTCGCAGCGCTGTGCGCTGATAGCCAACAGTGAGGACGGGCTAGTACCTACGGTGCGACAACTGGGGTCCCCAAGGGCCACAGCTATTTTATATTTTCTCTGCACGGCCTGTCATGGCGGCTGGTTGTGGCCAATGGTGCCCCCCACTTCCTTCTGTTCATGTTTAGCGCTGTGTTCCTTGGCTCCTGGGCAGATGTCACTCACTGTCACTTCCCTGAGCCGCTGGCCCGCCTAGTGAAGGGTGGGCACATGTCTCCGGCTTTGCAGCTGCGGGCAGTCTACATCGTTTCTGGTTATTTAAAGCCCCCTCTTCATCCATGGAGGGGGGGGGGGGTCTAGAAAAGAGTCCTCTCTGATCTGCAGAAGGTGATTTCTCCTGGTTGGACCCATGCCTGTTCTACTCAGCTTTCCTGTGTTCTCCATTCCTGACCTCGGCTTAGCTCTGGAAAAAGGGTAGGATGGTGAAATCAAGTCACCAGTCCAAGTGTGATCTCAGAGCCCAGCGTGCCACTGGTGACTAGTGTGGTGGACTGGCAGGGGACCAATCGGTGGCAACGTCTTTGGGAGTCCAGCGTTTTTTGCTACAGGATCTGATATAATGGAGCTCAGCAGGGGGTGTCCGTCCCACCGCTCATCAGTCACATCAAGAATGGACACAAATGCACCAACAATGAGAAGTGTGACGTCCACAGCTCCCGCAGTGCAGGGTTGTGGTGAGCGGACACTCAATGACCCTCTATTGTCCCTGGATGGAGATATTCCCCCCACTTCCCCCGTGACCCCGGAGTGCGGCATAAAATCACATGACACATTTTACGCTGATCAGTTTCAGGGTGAATCCACATTAGATGGAAGATCCAACGATCGGAGCGACTTCCAACGAGGCCGGTCATCAGTCTAGACTAGCCGGGGGCTCACCGCCAACGAGGCCGGTCATCGGTGCTGGACTAGCCGGGGTCTCACCGTCAACCGCGGGGGTTTTCTCATGTAACAGTGTGGAGAGTATACAGAGAATGGCGCGATCAAGGAAAACATCCAGCGGAAGGGGATCCTGCGGACGGAAACAACTCATCACTGAAAGGGGTCGGAGGAGGATGTCAGGAATCGTTCTGACCAACAGGCTGCACAGTCAGCTGAATACAACGCTGGAGGTCCAACTAATGTGTCCGAACACACAACTCGCCGTTCCTCCGTACGGATGATATAACAGCAGATGACCAGTTCCAGCGCCATTGTGTCTAAGAGAAACAGAAAGACTCCAGCGGGCAAAAGAGCGCAAAACTTGTATCACTGAGCAGCGGAGAAACATCTCCTGGTCAGATGGAGCCAGATTTATGTGCTGATGGGAGGTCAGAATTTGGCACAAGCAGCATGAATCGCTGACCCCTTCCTGTCAGCCGGTCAGAACATGTCAGCACCGCCATGTAATCTGCGGCTGATACAAGAAGCTTCCTGTCCGCAGGAATTGATGCGTTTCTGAAGGTCAGAGGGGTCCAGATGGGGGCTGATAAAGGGGTCGCTCAGTATATGGTCTTATGGCTTTACGACCCAACAGGCACCAAATACACTGGCAGTATCCAAAATGGCTGCCACAAAAGCTGAAGTTGGCTTTCCCACCGTCACACTACGACCTTGTACATGGAGAGCGGACAAAGGGTCGGCATCGCAGTTGGTAACCAATCAGGTTGGAGCGTCCATACCGGGTAATATCTGAGTGGCCCCCATGGTAAGACCCATCCATTTGATCTTGCGGCTGAGTCGGCACTCTAAGCCTTCCTGCTCGGTTGCCAAGTGACTTGCGGTATGTACAGCCGGCTCGTCGTCTCCCGCTCGCATCCCGCAGACTGCGCCGGAGAAACATATTGTGAATAAATATTGACATTAAGGTGTAAATGCCTCGAACATCGCGCCGCAGCCGGGATGTGAAAACCAGACTAACTTGGTGCAACTGACAACAGCCTAATTGATTTCTGAGCTGAGATGATGTGGGGCCCCTGGGAGCCGGGGCCACATCTCCTCCTACTCACACATGGCTGAAGGTGAAATCCTCTTCACAGGACGCGGTCCTACGACTGGTGGTGGCGCTCGGACCCCTGGAGATGGCCCCATGTAAGTCACATCACTTATGTTACATGGGGGGATGACTACGGCTCCCGGCTCATTCCAATGCCTGCTGAGCTTCTGCTTATAAATAGCCCTCATTCTGAACAAGCAGAACTGCAGTGTAAAGCATGGGGGAGAGAAAGAGCAGAATCCTGAGTGTCTAATGAGACAGGAGGTGGACTTCAGACTACCTCAACATTACCAGCAGACAATCTAGCCAAAGTGGTAACAAGGAGCCAAGACTGAAGGATACAAGGAGGTGGGAGCAGACCGAGGCCGGTGGGAAGAACGAAGAGCTGCGAGAAGTAATAGTCCGGCTTCGATAGATGAAGCACAACAGCAGGGCATCCCAGGAAACACCGCAGGAGTGAAGATGCTTCAGGGGTAATTGTGTGGATGCTGCCCGAGGCGAGGAGGGTCCGGCGCCAGGCAACCGGGGCAAGAAGTGCCAGGCAACAGTCTGCTCAAGAGTCACTGAAGATACCGGTGCTGGGAGCAGAGGGGGACCTCCGGCCATTGCTATAAAGGGCCCAGGTGAGTGTTGTTACCTGCATATACCATGCTGTATAACACTAGGGGGACAGGACAGCAGGGATGGCACTTGGAGGAAGGTGACATGTATGCAAACACCCTGGGGGGGGGGGGGGGGGATAGGACAAGTTGACACTTAGGGGGACAGGGTAAGTATGAGGACAATTGGAAGGATGAGGACGGCATGAGGACAACCCGATGATGGCACTCGGAGACACTTTCACATCTCCTGCGCTGAGGGAATCATCTTCCATGACTCCTGGGAAGATTACCACCCTTCAGTCGTTTCCACCTCTCCTGCCCTGGTAGGTTCCTCATCCTGCGGATGCTTCCACCTCTCCTGCCCTGGTAGGTTCCTCATCCTGCGGATGCTTCCACCTCTCCTGCCCTGGTAGGTTCCTCATCTTGTGGACGCTTCCGCCTCTCCTGCCCTGGTAGGTTCCTCATCCTGTGGACGCTTCCGCCTCTCCTGCCCTGGTAGGTTCCTCATCCTGTGGACGCTTCCACCTCTCCTGCCCTGGTAGATTCCTCATCCTGCGGGCGCTTCCGCCTCTCCTGCCCTGGTAGATTCCTCATCCTGCGGGCGCTTCCGCCTCTCCTGCCCTGGTAGGTTCCTCATCCTGCGGGCGCTTCCGCCTCTCCTGCCCTGGTAGGTTCCTCATCCTGCGGGCGCTTCCGCCTCTCCTGCCCTGGTAGGTTCCTCATCCTGCGGACGCTTCCGCCTCTCCTGCCCTGGTAGGTTCCTCATCCTGCGGACGCTTCCGCCTCTCCTGCCCTGGTAGGTTCCTCATCCTGCGGACGCTTCCGCCTCTCCTGCCCTGGTAGGTTCCTCATCCTGTGGACGCTTCTACGTCTCCTGCCCTGGTAGGTTCCTCATCCTGCGGACGCTTCCACGTCTCCTGCCCTGGTAGGTTCCTCATCCTGCGGACGCTTCCACGTCTCCTGCCCTGGTAGGTTCCTCATCCTGCGGACGTTTCTACGTCTCCTGCCCTGGTAGGTTCCTCATCCTGCGGACGCTTCCACGTCTCCTGCCCTGGTAGGTTCCTCATCCTGTGGACGCTTCCGCCTCTCCTGCCCTGGTATGTTCCTCATCCTGTGGACGCCTCCGCCTCTCTTGCCCTGGTAGGTTCCTCATCCTGTGGACGCTTCCACGTCTCCTGCCCTGGTAGGTTCCTCATCCTGCGGACGCTTCCACCTCTCCTGCCCTGGTAGGTTCCTCATCTTGTGGACGCTTCCGCCTCTCCTGCCCTCGTAGGTTCCTCATCCTGTGGACGCTTCCGCCTCTCCTGCCCTCGTAGGTTCCTCATCCTGTGGACGCTTCCGCCTCTCCTGCCCTGGTAGGTTCCTCATCCTGTGGACGCTTCCGCCTCTCCTGCCCTGGTAGGTTCCTCATCTTGTGGACGCTCCCGCCTCTCCTGCCCTGGTAGGTTCCTCATCCTGCGGACGCTTCTACGTCTCCTGCCCTGGTAGGTTCCCCATCCTGCGGACGCTTCTACGTCTCCTGCCCTGGTAGGTTCCTCATCCTGCGGACGCTTCCACGTCTCCTGCCCTGGTAGGTTCCTCATCCTGCGGACGCTTCCACGTCTCCTGCCCTGGTAGGTTCCTCATCCTGCGGACGCTTCCACGTCTCCTGCCCTGGTAGGTTCCTCATCCTGCGGACGCTTCCACGTCTCCTGCCCTGGTAGGTTCCTCATCCTGCGGACGCTTCCACGTCTCCTGCCCTGGTAGGTTCCTCATCCTGCGGACGCTTCCACCTCTCCTGCCCTGGTAGGTTCCTCATCTTGTGGACGCTTCCGCCTCTCCTGCCCTCGTAGGTTCCTCATCCTGTGGACGCTTCCGCCTCTCCTGCCCTGGTAGGTTCCTCATCCTGTGGACGCTTCCGCCTCTCCTGCCCTGGTAGGTTCCTCATCCTGTGGACGCTTCCGCCTCTCCTGCCCTGGTAGGTTCCTCATCCTGTGGACGCTTCCGCCTCTCCTGCCCTGGTAGGTTCCTCATCTTGTGGACGCTTCCGCCTCTCCTGCCCTGGTAGGTTCCTCATCCTGCGGACGCTTCCACCTCTCCTGCCCTGGTAGGTTCTTCATCCTGCGGACGCTTCCGCCTCTCCTGCCCTGGTAGGTTCCTCATCCTGCGGGCGCTTCCGCCTCTCCTGCCCTGGTAGGTTCCTCATCCTGCGGACGCCTCCGCCTCTCTTGCCCTGGTAGGTTCCTCATCCTGCGGACGCCTCCGCCTCTCTTGCCCTGGTAGGTTCCTCATCCTGCAGACGGCTCCGTCTCTCCTGCCCTGGTAGGTCCCTCATCCTGCGGACGCCTCCGTCTCTCCTGCCCTGGTAGGTTCCTCATCCTGCGGACGCTTCCACGTCTCCTGCCCTGGTAGGTTCCTCATCCTCCGGACGCTTCCACGTCTCCTGCCCTGGTAGGTTCCTCGTCCTGCGGACGCTTCCACGTCTCCTGCCCTGGTAGGTTCCTCGTCCTGCGGACGCTTCCACGTCTCCTGCCCTGGTAGGTTCCTCGCCCTGCGGACGCTTCCACGTCTCCTGCCCTGGTAGGTTCCTCATCCTGTGGACGCTTCCACGTCTCCTGCCCTGGTAGGTTCCTCATCCTGCGGACGCTTCCACGTCTCCTGCCCTGGTAGGTTCCTCATCCTGCGGACGCTTCCACGTCTCCTGCCCTGGTAGGTTCCTCATCCTGCGGACGCTTCCACGTCTCCTACCCTGGTAGGTTCCTCGTCCTGCGGACGCTTCCACGTCTCCTACCCTGGTAGGTTCCTCGTCCTGCGGACGCTTCCACGTCTCCTACCCTGGTAGGTTCCTCGTCCTGCAGATGCTTCTCCAGCAGACGCTTCCACGTCTCCTGCCCTGGTGGGCTCATCATCCTTCAGCCACTTCCAGAGTTTGTATTTTACTGCTACATGTAAAACAGACGAGATGAAGACGGCAGTTTTCTAGAGTACATTGTGCTTTATTGTTAGTAAAAGCTCGTAAATATGGTAAGCATTGGCACCAATGATAGTCATTTGATGGGCTGGAGAGCAAGAACTGTGTTTTCAGTAGCACAGAGGATTTCAGGAGAGGTGCTGATCCTGTGAGGAGTAGTAACCTTTCCTCAAACCTGCGGATAGTGAGGGCAGGGCTGAGTGTGATACCGAGTGCAGCGAGGAGCGGACGGGAGGAAGTGTACAGAGTACCAAGAAAACCACCGGTCAGCGATCAGATGTGGCTGCCGCTTGTCCCTTAGGTGGGAGCCTGCAGTGCATATGGTGGATGTGAGAACCCATCAGTAGGTGGCCGACTGCCTGTTTACACGGCCGATCCCTTCAGCTTGTATGGGTGATGAAACTGAACGGCCAACGAAAATCAGACTCTCGCTGAACCGCAGGAATCTGGATGGTTTGCCACCCATGTAAAAGTGCCTTAAGAGAACTGGCATCAAGTGATGATCATGTCCCCCTGTCACATAAAACTTCACTTGACACAAAGTATTTGCCCCCTGCCAATATTCTCAGTGATGAAGAAAAGTCCATTTTAATTTAAGGGCAACAAAACATTGTCTGTTTACGAGGATGGGAAGATTGCGGTAGACGTGCCACGCAGCGCAACCAGAGAACGGGGAGATTTATCAAGACGTCTTCTAGAAGAATCTTCTTGGTTGTCCACAGCAGCCAATGAGAGCTCAGCTTCCAATGTACCAGAACTCATTAACCCTTACTGAAGCAGCTTTTTTACATTTTAGTCTCTTCCTCCCAATTTTCAAAAATTCGGTCCAAATACGAGACCAAAATTTATAGAGTATTTTGCTGTACTACTTATAAAATAAAAAATATCTTTGGGGGAAAAAAAATTATTTTCTGCCGCCATCTTCTGACCGCCATAACTTTTTTAAAGTTTTTCCGTCAACATAGTCATGGGAGGGCTCGTTTGTTGTAGGACGTCCTGCAGTTTCTATTGGTACCATTTTGGTGTACTTGCAACTTTTTGATCGCTTTTTATTACATTTTTTTCTTGGAGACCGGGTGACCAAAAAAACAGCGAAGACCATGGGCCAAGCTCCTGCCACCAAGAGGCACTAAGCAAATGAAGAGTTACCTCCTGCTACCAGCTATACCCCTCCTGCAAGCACTCCACTAAATTGGTTTGTGCACAAGCAGCAAGAGAGGAGAAGGTGGAAGACATATAGTAATGGCAGCCTCCATTACTATAGCGCATCATGTGCCACTTTGGTGGTGTATGTGACAGCCATCCTATTGTCCATTTGGACATGGATCAGATGACTGGCCAGAATCTGGGACCAATGGGTCAGACACAGGTGGATGGCTCTGAGCTCCAGTATGTTGATTTGGAGGAAAGATTCTGGTTGGTCCACTGTCTCTGCACAGTCAGGTAGCCCGAGGATACCCCACAGCCTAAGAGACTAGCATCCATGGTCATCATCGCAGCAGATGCATGCTCTGGCAGATGAAGACTGGAGTCCGGAGTCCGTGACCACGGAATGCAGACACATAGCTGGAGAAGTGGGAGCTTGTCTTTTCCCAGAAGTAAATTCGCCTGAACTGTGTTTAAGAATAGAGGAATAGACGGAGCCTTGATCAGCATTTTGTCAAGATAAGGGATAGCTACAATCTCCCAAGAACGAAGAAGAGCTACACTGGTTGACCGGACCTTTGTGAAGCCTTGGGAGTTATTGCTAGCCTGAATGGCAGGGTGATGAATTGGAAAGGATCTGAGTGGATTGGACTGGACCAAAGAAAGTGCAGGTGGGACTCGCAAATCAGGATGTGGAAGTAGGTGTCCTTGATGTCCATCGATGATTACTTCTATGGATCAAGGCGAATAGCTATCACCGCGAAAATGATGGTATTTAATATAGCAGTTGAGGCGTTTCAGATCAGGGACCGAGCGAACTGATCCATCCTCTTTGGGAACAATGAACAGGTTGGAGTAAAAACTGGTGAAACATTGGCGAGAAGAAATGGAGATGACGCCTTGGACAAGTAAATCTTAAATGGCTCAAAAGGTACCCCGATAGTTTGGCCAGAACAGACTGTAGGAAAGAGGCAAAAAATGCTCTGGGGGAGCAGAATGAAAATCTACAGGGCACCCCAAAGTGATGATCCACAGGGCACCCCAAAGTGCGCACCCAGGAGTCCTGTATGTGAGCGATCTAAACATCACTGAACAGCAGGAGACTGCCCCCAACCCTAGATGACCGAGATGGGGCTTGCGCTTCATGCTGAGGAGGATTTTGCCGAGTAGGGCTTGGTTGCTTATGTGCGGGGACATCAGGAAAGACACTGTTTGAAAGATCTGTGCTTTTTGCGGTCCCGAGGGGATGGATGCCATTCCAAATGCCGTAGGTTTGAGCGACGAAAGGAACAAAAATGATTCCTTCTTTTTGGTACGGTACTGATGAGTGGACCAAGAAGGCGAGAACTTTTCCACTGGAAATAATTTCGGCAAGGCGACTGCCAAAGAAGGGAGTTCCAGTAAAGGGAAGGCAGATTAGAGACTTCTTCGAGGTGAGGTCTGTGGACCAACACTTTAAACACAAGGTGAATTGCCATGGCAAGTGAGGAGAAACAGGCTAGGATCTTGGCAGCATCCCGGAAGGCCTCACTGAGGAACTTACCTGCCTGAGAGAGCTGAATAGCAAGCTCAGCCAACTCCTCCTGGGGGGCACTGGATAGAATGCCATGGCGATGTTGTTTTGCCTATTCGCATGTGTCCATACTAACTCAGGAAGAGGGGGCGGAGGGCCGACCTGGTTGCCTTGGAAAAGTACTTGGCGAAGGTTTTAAGCCATTAAACATGCTGGTTCTTAAAAGATTGACGCATCTGCCAGGAGCAAAGTTGTGCACTTGGAAAGACGAGACACTGGAGCATCTCCTGAAGACCACCACTTTTTGATTAATTCCTCGAAGAACGGATACAGAAGGCCAGAAGGGAAGTCAACCAAAGCAGCGCAGGCACTGGAAGCAAGTACTGCATTACCGAGAGGATCGTGGCTATCGGAAAAGATCGTAACGATCACCGGCCCGAAAAAGTGGTCAAAACTCCTCACAAGCACAGCATTGCCCATGGAAGGCTGCCCAAAGAGAATGAAAAGTGAGCGGGCGTAGTCCCCTTCCCCCATGTGGACCAGCAGAGTGCTGGACACACACAGGGTGGAAAGTCGGGGATGCATGGGAAAGGGCAGAGGACTGAAGGGGAACAATAGACCAGCATACTCACCTTCCCTGGGGAGCAAGAGCCACATGCCGTCGTGTCAATATCCAACATGATCCTTCGAGATTTCGCACCTCCCTGTTGTGGGGGAAGGGAGTCCAGGAAATCCAAGCAAAAGGATCTTCCCAGTCAGCTCGCAGAAAAGTTAGGGCTTCTCTGGGTCACCTTTTTTTTGAAAAGCAGGGAAGTTACAGCAACCCCCCTGGTGTCCCTCCTCCGTAGGGGGCTCTGTCACCCTGTGAACCTGAACAGTCCAAGGAACTCCAGGACCTAGAAGATGTGCAGCAGGAAGGTCTGCCTCCTAGTGGCAGGAGCCATGCCCAAGGATCTCTGCCTCCTAGTGGCAGGAGCCATGCCCAAGGATCTCTGCCTCCTAGTGGCAGGAGCCATGCCCAAGGATCTCTGCCTCCTAGTGGCAGGAGCCATGCCCAAGGATCTCTGCCTCCTAGTGGCAGGAGCCATACCCAAGGATCTCTGCCTCCTAGTGGCAGGAGCCATGCCCAAGGATCTCTGCCTCCTAGTGGCAGGAGCCATGCCCAAGGATCTCTGCCTCCTAGTGGCAGGAGCCATGCCCAAGGATCTCTGCCTCCTAGTGGCAGGAGCCATGCCCAAGGATCTCTGCCTCCTAGTGGCAGGAGCCATGCCCAAGGATCTCTGCCTCCTAGTGGCAGGAGCCATGCCCAAGGTCTTCGGGGTGTCCCCCAAGGAAATAGCCGAAAGAAGCGTAATTCTGGCGTTGTGTGTGTTTCCTTTCTGACGATGTTCCCCGTGCAGAATAAATGATGTGTTACTTCGATAGATCTGACTTTACAGATGCAGCGATACCAAATATATTTTATAATATAGCACATTATATACACACAGATATAGATTATTAGAACTTGTAATCGCTCTTTTTTTCTAATCATTATTTACAGAGCTTTTTCTAACTATTTTTTCCATTTTTCGTCCTCATATGGGACTTGAACTTGTGATCGGTTTCCTCTCAAATTGTGGTATAATGTAATATTATATTATTACTATGGAATTATATTATACTACAGGAGAGATGTGCCGCACGCATGGCTGATAGGCAATCAGCTATGGCAGCCTGGGGGTCTTCAGAAGGCCCCTGGCCGCCATGGCAACCAAACAGCACCTTGCAAACTCAAAATGGAGGAGAAGGGGCCATTTGGGGCCCTGGAATACTGATTGGGGCATTTAAATGCTCAGAATTGACAGTGGCATGTAAAGGATTAAGAGCGGCACTCTGTATTCACACTGATGGCGGCGGTTTCAGATGGATGTCAGCTGCCTACATTGTATGGAGTGGGACTGGCTCGTCACCGTGCTCCTTACAAACTGCCAGGACGTACCGCTAAGGGGTTAATATATGAAAGCGGAGCTCTGATTGGTTGCTATGGGCAAGAACATTCCTACTATCAGACTGCTAGATAAATGCCCCCCAATGTCACTTAAAGGTCAGGGGGACGTAATCTTCACTTGGTCTGAGAAACGTCCCTGTTTAGAAAACCTGCTTAGGGGGTTGCTCTGGCCCCTGAGTGTGGGGGTGGGGGGTGGGGAGGGGGTGCTCTGGCCCCTGATGGGGGGGGGGGGGGGGGGGGAGTGCTCTGGCCCCTGATGGGGGGGGGGGGGGGGAGTGCTCTGGCCCCTGATGGGGGGGGGGGGGGGGAGTGCTCTGGCCCCTGATGGGGGGGGGAGAGGGAGTGCTCTGGCCCCTGATGGGGGGGGTGCTCTGGCCCCTGATGGGGGGGGGGGGAGGGTGCTCTGGCCCCTGATGGGGGGGGGGGAGGGTGCTCTGGCCCCTGATGGGGGGGGGGGAGGGTGCTCTGGCCCCTGATGGGGGGGGGGGAGGGTGCTCTGGCCCCTGATGGGGGGGGGGGAGGGTGCTCTGGCCCCTGATGGGGGGGGGGGGGGAGGGTGCTCTGGCCCCTGATGGGGGGGGGGGGGGAGGGTGCTCTGGCCCCTGATGGGGGGGGGGGGGAGGGAGTGCTCTGGCCCCTGATGGGGGGGGGGGGGAGGGAGTGCTCTGGCCCCTGATGGGGGAGGGAGGAGGGAGTGCTCTGGCCCCTGATGGGGGAGGGAGGAGGGAGTGCTCTGGCCCCTGATGGGGGAGGGAGGAGGGAGTGCTCTGGCCCCTGATGGGGGAGGGAGGAGGGAGTGCTCTGGCCCCTGATGGGGGAGGGAGGAGGGAGTGCTCTGGCCCCTGATGGGGGAGGGAGGAGGGAGTGCTCTGGCCCCTGATGGGGGAGGGAGGAGGGAGTGCTCTGGCCCCTGATGGGGGAGGGAGGAGGGAGTGCTCTGGCCCCTGATGGGGGAGGGAGGAGGGAGTGCTCTGGCCCCTGATGGGGGAGGGAGGAGGGAGTGCTCTGGCCCCTGATGGGGGAGGGAGGAGGGAGTGCTCTGGCCCCTGATGGGGGAGGGAGGAGGGAGTGCTCTGGCCCCTGATGGGGGAGGGAGGAGGGAGTGCTCTGGCCCCTGATGGGGGAGGGAGGAGGGAGTGCTCTGGCCCCTGATGGGGGAGGGAGGAGGGAGTGCTCTGGCCCCTGATGGGGGAGGGAGGAGGGAGTGCTCTGGCCCCTGATGGGGGAGGGAGGAGGGAGTGCTCTGGCCCCTGATGGGGGAGGGAGGAGGGAGTGCTCTGGCCCCTGATGGGGGAGGGAGGAGGGAGTGCTCTGGCCCCTGATGGGGGAGGGAGGAGGGAGTGCTCTGGCCCCTGATGGGGGAGGGAGGAGGGAGTGCTCTGGCCCCTGATGGGGGAGGGAGGAGGGAGTGCTCTGGCCCCTGATGGGGGAGGGAGGAGGGAGTGCTCTGGCCCCTGATGGGGGAGGGAGGAGGGAGTGCTCTGGCCCCTGATGGGGGAGGGAGGAGGGAGTGCTCTGGCCCCTGATGGGGGAGGGAGGAGGGAGTGCTCTGGCCCCTGATGGGGGAGGGAGGAGGGAGTGCTCTGGCCCCTGATGGGGGAGGGAGGAGGGAGTGCTCTGGCCCCTGATGGGGGAGGGAGGAGGGAGTGCTCTGGCCCCTGATGGGGGAGGGAGGGAGGGAGTGCTCTGGCCCCTGATGGGGGAGGGAGGGAGTGCTCTGGCCCCTGATGGGGGAGGGAGGGAGTGCTCTGGCCCCTGATGGGGGAGGGAGGGAGTGCTCTGGCCCCTGATGGGGGAGGGAGGGAGTGCTCTGGCCCCTGATGGGGGAGGGAGGGAGTGCTCTGGCCCCTGATGGGGGAGGGAGGGAGTGCTCTGGCCCCTGATGGGGGAGGGAGGGAGTGCTCTGGCCCCTGATGGGGGAGGGAGGGAGTGCTCTGGCCCCTGATGGGGGAGGGAGGGAGTGCTCTGGCCCCTGATGGGGGAGGGAGGGAGTGCTCTGGCCCCTGATGGGGGAGGGAGGGAGTGCTCTGGCCCCTGATGGGGGAGGGAGGGAGTGCTCTGGCCCCTGATAGGGGAGGGAGGGAGTGCTCTGGCCCCTGATAGGGGAGGGAGGGAGTGCTCTGGCCCCTGATGGGGGAGGGAGGGAGTGCTCTGGCCCCTGATGGGGGAGGGAGGGAGTGCTCTGGCCCCTGATGGGGGAGGGAGGGAGTGCTCTGGCCCCTGATGGGGGAGGGAGGGAGTGCTCTGGCCCCTGATGGGGGAGGGAGGAAGTGCTCTGGCCCCTGAGGGGGAGGGAGGAAGTGCTCTGGCCCCTGATGGGGGAGGGAGGGAGTGCTCTGGCCCGTGATGGGGGAGGGAGGGAGTGCTCTGGCCCGTGAGGGGGAGGGAGGGGGGCTCTGGCCCCTGAGGGGGAGGGAGTGCTCTGGCCCATGACTTGCTCTATCATTACATTTCTCCTACAGATAATGCTCTTCAGTCGGAGTCCTGAGAATTGGACGACAGCAAACAGTTCTCGATATCCGTCACTAAATGGTGTCCTGGATGAGAGAGAAGGGGCTTCAGCCTTCGTTCCCAGGTGCGTTAACACGGGCTTCGTGACCTGCAAGCACTGCTGTTGGGGTCCCTCACCCCTGTGAGGTCAATCACTGGCCCTATTCACAAAAATACAGAATCTCAGCAGAACGCTGGAGTTATACCCGCCATCCAGGGAGCAGGAGCCTTGTCCCCAGCCGGCACCGGCTCCTGTGCCCCTCGGGTATATGTGGCATAAGGAGCGGACCCGGGGCACTGATCCCCACAACTCCCGGCTCCTACTACAGAGACCACCACTACACAATCTTCTATCTCTTGATCTATTCTGTGATTACAGCTCTGGGGGTATAACCTAAGGGTAGATGGGATCCTTACGTCTGAGTCGGAGACTCCGGGGGGCAGCGTTCCATGCTTATAGTCCTCCAGCAGCTGCACGGCCTCCTTAAGGCGACTCTGTAAAGCAAAATCAAGAAGTGGGTGAGAGAATGTGACATGGTGTGAGGACACAAGACATACAGGAGTATTAAAGGGGTCACACACGTGTGCCATTATCATGGGGCGAACCATAGAGGAGTATTAAAGGGGTCACACACGTGTGCCATTATCATGGGGTGAACCATAGAGGAGTATTAGAGGGGTCCCACATGTGTGCGCCATTATCATGGGGCGAACCATAGAGGAGTATTAGAGGGGTCACATATGTGTGCCATTATCATGGGGCGAACCATAGAGGAGTATTAGAGGGGGTCACATATGTGTGCCATTATCATGGGGCGAACCATAGAGGAGTATTAGAGGGGTCACACGTGTGTGCCATCATCATGGGGCGTGCTATAGAGTATTAGAGGGGTCACACATGTATGCCATTATCATGGGGCGAGCCATAGAGCAGTATTAGAGGGGTCACATATGTGTGCCATCATCATGGGGCGTGCTATAGAGGAGTATTAGAGGGGTCACACATGTATGCCATCATCATGGGGCGTGCTATAGAGGAGTATTAGAGGGGTCACACATGTATGCCATTATCATGGGGCGAGCCATAGAGGAGTATTAGAGGGGTCACACATGTATGCCATTATCATGGGGCGAGCCATAGAGCAGTATTAGAGGGGTCACACGTGTGTGCCATTATCATGGGGCGAGCCATAGAGGAGTATTAGAGGGGTCACACATGCGCAACCATCAGTCAATAAATGTAACCAGGTCCGTCAGACGTAGACGAGTCAGTTAGAGAAGCGTACGCATCCTCCCCGTATATTCTCCATGCTACGAGCGAGACTCGCCCACGAGAAGACTCCCTTCGCTGACACGTTTATCCCTACAACCCTCAAGATCTGTTCAGGAAGGAACGGAAGGAGATGAAGACTCTGCAAGCGTGACCCAATCGGCCCAAGGACTGAAACAGACTAGAAGGGTGAAAGTAGGAAGAAGGGAACTTCAGAGCAAGCGCAAGAAGAAGGCAAACTGGCAGAGCATACAGCCCCACTATGGGGGCACCGCGGCCAACATCCAGGATGGTATATACAGAGCTATCGGTGGGCTCTAATCTCACCGCTGTGGGGACAGAATAGCTGGTTGACTGCATTCTCGGCCATGCGGTCATAGTTGCCTACATGGACACACAAAGCAGCACCAACGATGCCATGAGGTGCCAGCTTCATGATCAAAGGCCAGTATCTTTATAATGAAGATGCTAATTGCAGAAATACTGAGGAAGGGGGGCACAGTGGACATAACAAGGGGCACAGCATCTTTATCCGCTGTGTAGGATCCAATCTTTACTTACCATGCTGCCTCTTAGAAGGTACTTGAGGAGCCTCAGCTGTTGTAAGGAGTCTTACAGGCAATACAAGCTGGGAAAATTATGCAAGAAGTCTCCTCCAGAAGGAAGAAAATGCTACTGCCATACACAGGAGGCTCAATGGCAACAATAACTTACAGAATGTCCTCCTATAGGCGCCAGCTGTCCTCTTTCTGGGCAGTGGTGCCGCCAACTACCAACCGGTCTTTAATCTCCCCTTCATCTTCAAACGTCTGGAACTTCTGGTCTGCTCTTGTCTAATCAGCTCTCTCAGGGTCTCTCTCCTTGACCGCTTACAGTCTGATTTTCGTGCTCTATGTTTTTACACAAACCGCTCTGTGTCAAACTATTTTTTGACGGCCACATTGAATGTCCACCACTGTCTGCTCTCTACTGATCCTCCTGGATCTCTCAGCAGCGTTCATTATCGTGGATCACTAACTCCTCCTCAATATACTTCGCATATCAGCCTGAAGGATGCTGTGCTCTCCCGGTTCTCCTCCTAATTCTCGTTCAGTGTCTCATTCTTCAGCTCTCCTTCTCCTCTTCCCCTTGCTGTTGGGATTCCTCAGGGTTCGGTCCTTTCCACTTCCCCTTGCTGTTGGGGTTTGGGTTCCTCAGGGTTCAGTCCTTTCCCTTTTCCTTTTGGTTGGGTTCCTCAAGGTTTGGTCCTCTCCCCTTCCCCTTGCTGTTGGGGTTCCTCAGGCTTCGATCCTCTCCTCTTCCTGTTGCTGTTGGGGTTCCTCAGGGTTCGGTCCTTTCCCCTTCCCCCTTGCTGTTGGACGTTCCTCAGGGTTCGGTCCTTTCCCCTTCCCCTTGCTGTTGGACGTTCCTACGGGTTCGGTCCTTTCCCCTTCCCCTTGCTGTTGGACGTTCCTCAGGGTTCGGTCCTTTCCCCTTCCTCTTGCTGTTGTGGTTCCTCAGGGTTCGATCCGTGCCTGTTTTCCATCTACATGGCCCCCATCGGGCAAACTACCAGCAGATTTAGACTCCAGTACCATCTGTGCGCAGATGACACCCAATTATATACTTCTTCCCATGACATCACACACTCACTGCTACAAATCCCCAGTGATTGTCTCCAACGCTATGTCGTCTCTCTAAAACTTCTAATCCTGATATCTCCTGCCCGTTGAACACCTTAACTCAGACGCTGCACCAGTTTTCTGGAACGCGCTACCCCAGACAATCAGGATACTTCCCAACACCCACAGCTGTAAGCCAGCTCTAAAGGCACATCTTCTTAGGGAGGCCGATCACATTCCTTAATCTAAACTCTTCTCCATCTACTCAGCTTCTACACTCTGCTTTGGAAACCGGACCCCCTTCTTCCCACTGCCCCACCCTCTACCCCCACTGCACCTCCCACAGTGAAGGAAATAAGTATTTGACCCTTGCTTATTCTGTAAGTTTGCCCGCTGTCAGACATGACCAGTCTATAATTTTTAGGGGCGGTTAATTTTAACAGTGAGATAGAAGATCCATAAAAATCCAGAAGATCCCATTGTCTAAATTATATATATTTGCATTTTGCACAGAGAAATAAGTATTTGATCCCCTACCAACCATTAAGAGCTCCGGCTCCTCCAGACCAGTTAGACGCTCCTAATCAACTCGTTACCTGCATTACAGACAGCTGACTTACATGGTCACCTGTATACAAGACTCCTGTCCACAGACTCAATCAGTCAGTCAGATCTAACCTCTACAACATGGGCAAGACCAAAGAGCTTTCTAAGGATGTCAGGGACAAGATCATAGACCTGCACAAGGCTGGAATGGGCTACAAAACCAGAAGTAAGACGCTGGGTGAGAAGGAGACAACTGTTGGTGCAATAGCAAGAAAATGGAACTGTCAATTGGCATCGATCTGGGGCTCCATGCAAAATCTGACCCCGTGGTGTATCCTTGGTCATGAGGAAGGTGAGAGATCAGCCTAAAACTACACGGGGGGGAACTTGTTAATGATCTCAAGGCAGCTGGGACCAAAGTCACCAAGAAAATCATTGGTAATGGATTACAATCCCGCAATGCCTGCAAGGTTCCTCTACTCAAGAAGGCACATGTGCAGCCGGTCTGAAGGCTGGATGATTCTGAGAGTGATTGGGAGAAGGGGCTGTGGGCAGAGGAGACAAACATTGAGCTCTTTGGCATTAACTCAACTGGCCGTGTTTGGAGGAAGAGAAATGCTGCCTATGACCCAAAGAACACCGTCCCCACTGTCAAGCATAGAGGGGGAAACATTATGTTTTGGGGGTGTTTCTCTGCTAAGGGCACAGGATGACTTTACCGCATCAATGGGAGAATGGATGGAGCCATGTACCGTAAAATCCGGAGTGACAACCTCCTTCCATCCACCAGGACATTAACAATGGGTCGTGGCTGGGTCTTCCAGCATGACAATGACCCAAAACATACAGCCAAGGCAACAAAGGAGTGACTCAAGAAGAAGCACATTAAGGTCATGGAGTGGCCTAGCCAGTCTCTAATAACTATGTATAATATATTAGCTGTCAGTACAGAGATCTCTCCCATCATCTATTATACCCAGGACTGTAACAAGGGGGCGCTCTAATAACTATGTATAGATATATCAGGGGTCCGTACAGAGATCTCTCCTATCATCTATTATACCCAGGACTGTAACAAGGGGGCGCTCTAATAACTATGTATAATATATTAGCTGTCAGTACAGAGATCTCTCCCATCATCTATTATACCCAGGACTGTAACAAGGGGGCGATCTAATAACTATGTATAATATATCAGGGGTCAGTACAGAGATCTCTCCCATCATCTATTATACCCAGGACTGTAACAAGGGGGCGCTCTAATAACTATGTATAGATATATCAGAGGTCAGTACAGAGATCTTTCTTATCATCTATTATACCCAGGACTGTAACAAGGGGGCGCTCTAATAACTAAGTATAATATATCAGGGGTCAGTACAGAGATCTCTCCCATCATCTATTATACCCAGGACTGTAACAAGGGGGCGCTCTAATAACTATGTATAGATATATCAGGGGTCCGTACAGAGATCTCTCCTATCATCTATTATACCCAGGACTGTAACAAGGGGGCGCTCTAATAACTATGTATAATATATTAGCTGTCAGTACAGAGATCTCTCCCATCATCTATTATACCCAGGACTGTAACAAGGGGGCGATCTAATAACTATGTATAATATATCAGGGGTCAGTACAGAGATCTCTCCCATCATCTATTATACCCAGGACTGTAACAAGGGGGCGCTCTAATAACTATGTATAGATATATCAGAGGTCAGTACAGAGATCTTTCTTATCATCTATTATACCCAGGACTGTAACAAGGGGGCGCTCTAATAACTAAGTATAATATATCAGGGGTCAGTACAGAGATCTCTCCCATCATCTATTATACCCAGGACTGTAACAAGGGGGCGCTCTAATAACTATGTATAGATATATCAGGGGTCCGTACAGAGATCTCTCCTATCATCTATTATACCCAGGACTGTAACAAGGGGGCGCTCTAATAACTATGTATAATATATTAGCTGTCAGTACAGAGATCTCTCCCATCATCTATTATACCCAGGACTGTAACAAGGGGGCGCTCTAATAACTATGTATAATATATCAGGGGACAGTACAGAGATCTCTCCCATCATCTATTATACCCAGGACTGTAACAAGGGGGCGATCTAATAACTATGTATAATATATCAGGGGTCAGTACAGAGATCTCTCCCATCATCTATTATACCCAGGACTGTAACAAGGGGGCGCTCTAATAACTATGTATAGATATATCAGAGGTCAGTACAGAGATCTTTCTTATCATCTATTATACCCAGGACTGTAACAAGGGGGCGCTCTAATAACTAAGTATAATATATCAGGGGTCAGTACAGAGATCTCTCCCATCATCTATTATACCCAGGACTGTAACAAGGGGGCGCTCTAATAACTATGTATAGATATATCAGGGGTGAGTACAGAGATCTCTCCCATCATCTATTATACCCAGGACTGTAACAAGGGGGCGCTCTAATAACTATGTATAGATATATCAGGGGTCAGTACAGAGATCTCTTCCATCATCTATTATACCCAGGACTGTAACAAGGGGGTGCTCTAATAACTATGTATAATATATCAGGGGTCCGTACAGAGATCTCTTCCATCATCTATTATACCAAGGACCGTAACAAGGGGGCGCTCTAATAACTATGTATAGATATATCAGGGGTCAGTACAAAGATCTCTCCCATCATCTATTATACCCAGGACTGTAACAAGGGGGCGCTCTAATAACTATGTATAGATATATCAGGGGTCAGCACAGAGATCTTTCTTATCATCTATTATACCCAGGACTGTAACAAGGGGGCGCTCTAATAACTATGTATAGATATATCAGGGGTCAGCACAGAGATCTTTCTTATCATCTATTATACCCAGGACTGTAACAAGGGGGCGCTCTAATAACTATATATAGATATATCAGGGGTCAGCACAGAGATCTTTCTTATCATCTATTATACCCATGACTGTAACAAGGGGGCGCTCTAATAACTATGTATAATATATCAGTGGTCAGTACAGAGATCTCTTCCATCATCTATTATACCAAGGACCGTAACAAGGGGGGCTCTAATAACTATGTATAATATATCAGGGGTCAGTACAGAGATCTCTCCCATCATCTATTATACCCAGGACCGTAACAAGGGGGGCTCTAATAACTATGTATAATATATCAGGGGTCAGTACAGAGATCTCTTCCATCATCTATTATACCCAGGACTGTAACATGGGGGTGCTCTAATAACTATGTATAGATATATCAGGGGTCCGTACAGAGATCTCTTCCATCATCTATTATACCCAGGACTGTAACATGGGGGTGCTCTAATAACTATGTATAGATATATCAGGGATCAGTACAGAGATCTCTCCCATCATCTATTATACCAAGGACCGTAACAAGGGGGGGCTCTAATAACTATGTATAATATATCAGGGGTCAGTACAGAGATCTCTTCCATCATCTATTATACCCAGGACTGTAACAAGGGGGCGCTCTAATAACTATGTATAATATATCAGGGGTCCGTACAGAGATCTCTCCCATCATCTATTATATCCAGGACTGTAACAAGGGGGCGCTCTAATAACTATGTATAATATATCAGGGGTCCGTACAGAGATCTCTCCCATCATCTATTATACCCAGGACTGTAACAAGGGGGCGCTCTAATAACTATGTATAATATATCAGGGGTCCGTACAGAGATCTCTCCCATCATCTATTATACCCAGGACTGTAACAAGGGGGCGCTCTAATAACTATGTACAGATATATCAGGGGTCAGTACAGAGATCTCTTCCATCATCTATTATACCCAGGACTGTAACAAGGGGGCGCTCTAATAACTATGTATAATATATCAGGGGTCCGTACAGAGATCTCTCCCATCATCTATTATACCCAGGACTGTAACAAGGGGGCGCTCTAATAACTATGTGTTATATATAAGGGGTCAGTACAGAGATCTCTCCTATCATCTATTATACCCAGGACTGTAACAAGGGGGCGCTCTAATAACTATATATAAATATATCAGGGAACATTTCAGAGATCTCTCCCATCATCTATTATACCCAGGACTGTAACAAGGGGAAAGATGGGCTTCCCGACATAGAAGGGTTTTTTTTACTGTAAGAGCAGTGAGACTATGGAACCCTCTCCTGAGGACGTGGTGATGGCTCTAGTACCCTGTTGTACCGCCTCTGGCTTGGATACAAGATGTGATACGGAGGGCATGGAGGTTCTAGTACCCCATCGTACTGCCTCTAGTTTGGATAGAAGATGTGATACAGGTGGCATGGAGGCTCTAGTACCATGTTGTACCACCTCTAGCTTGGATACAAGATGTGATACGGGGGGCATGGAGGCTCTAGTACCCTGTTATACTGGCTCTAGCTTGGATACATGATGTGCTATAGGTGGGCATGGAGGCTCTAGTACCCTGTTGTACCTCCTCTAGCTTCTGTATGGTATCCTGCACTATACCACTCCACATTTGCTGTAACTGATCTCTAGATCGTGTAAACTCATCGGCTCTGGAAGTTGGCGTCCCAGATGGGACCATACATGTTCTACTGGTGATAAGTCTGATGAGCGGGCAGCCACAGAAGTGTGACAGTGTTGTGGGGGCTTCCTGTGACCCCTTGTGTGTGCGGCCGAGCATTATCCTGCTGAGGATCCGCCATGAGAGGAACACATGTGGCTGCAGGATGTCCTGAACATATCGCTGAGCTGTCCCTCGTACCACCACTAGGGGGAACTGTCGTATGCGATGGCCCCCCAGACCATCACACCAGCAGGGGGCAGTGTGCCACTCCACAGCAAAGGCCTGGTCACCCCAAGGTCTCCAGACACAAACACGTCCGTCGTCAGCCAAACTAAACCTGGATTCATCGCTTAAGACAGCCCCCATTACGGCCTCTGACACCCACCATCGCGTCTAGGAGACCAAATGTCTTGGCTTCTGGAAAAGGTTCTGACAGAAACCGGGGTGTAACGATGGTGGCCCCATCTCTAAATGGAGGACAAAAGAACAGTTGGACCTGCTGGTGCTTGTCGGATGATCAGACCTTGTGTGCCCTCATCCACTGGTCCCAACACCTCCAAACAGTCCGGTCAGACGGCCCTCTCTACTGGTGGTCTGTAGGGAGTCTTAAGCCTGGTCACCTTGTGTGCCCCCATCCACTGGTCCCAATACCTCTTAACAGTCTGGTCAGACACTCCTCTCTACTTGTGGTCTGTAGGGGGCGTCCAGAGCCCAGTCACCTTGTGTGCCCTCACACACCCACTGGTCACAACACCCCCTAACAGTCTGGTCAGATACTCCTCTCTACTGGTGGTCTGTAGGGGGCATCCTGAGCCTGGTCACCTTGTGTGCCCTCATCCACTGGTCCCAACACCTCCTAACAGTCTAGTGGCCAACAAGCTCTACAAGTAGAAGAGGTCACTGCACACAGGGAGCCTCCGAGAGCCTCTTATAGGCCAAGGGGGGAAACACTTTTAGGGCCTCCGGTGACCGTCCCATCTAATCACCACAACTCCCATCCCAGTTGGAGCCGCAGGGCGGAGTTTTTCAGGAAAATAACCTTTTGGGGGGCTAGAATTTTTCTTGACAAAGCGAATCTACAACAAATTTGCATACAAGTTCTGACTGCGGATGGACACGCCCCCTCCTGGCAGGTCCCACCCGCTCTTTATAAAAGTGTCAAGGGCAGTGCAGTAAGCTAAAAAGTCTATTTCTTTGCACAAGTTGGACATTTGCAACTTTTCTACAGCAGAATTCAAGTACAAGGTCTACGAGGAGAGCCCCGGGGGGCCCTCTGCTGCTAACGGGAGGCTTCTGCTGCTAACGGGGAGCCCCGGGGGGCCCTCTGCTGCTAACGGGGAGCCCCGGGGGGCCCTCTGCTACTAACGGGGAGCCCTCTGCTGCTAACGGGGAGCCCCGGGGGGCCCTCTGCTGCTAACGGGGAGCCCTCTGCTGCTAACGGGGAGCCCCGGGGGCCCTCTGCTGCTAACGGGGAGCCCTCTGCTGCTAACGGGGAGCCCCGGGGGCCCTCTGCTGCTAACGGGGAGCCCTCTGCTGCTAACGGGGAGCCCCCTGCTGCTAACGGGGAGCCCCGGGGGGCCCTCTGCTGTTAACGGGGAGCCCCGGGGGGCCCTCTGCTGTTAACGGGGAGCCCCGGGGGGCCCTCTGCTGCTAACGGGGAGCCCCGGGGGGCCCTCTGCTGCTAACGGGGAGCCCCGGGGGGCCCTCTGCTGCTAACGGGGAGCCCCGGGGGGCCCTGCTGCTGGGTAAAGGCAAGCAAAATTCCTGTTTCTAGTGAAGAGTATCCCAACCTCCGCTGCTAAGGGGGAGCCTCCTGGACCCCTGGCATTAAGGAAAAGCACCCAGCCTCCGGCAACCAAGAGGGTTATGGGTGGCGGGTACCTGTAGTCCACTACCCCCCAGTGCCCCTCCTTGCTGTGTGACCGGGGGTCTCCAGAAGGGGGCACTCCTCCACCTGGTCTCTGGATGTGCTAGTCTCGTGCAGCTCACATGCGATGTCTTCACACCCCGGCTATTCTCAGCCGCTCGCAGGACGCCTTCTTCCTTGAGAATCTTCTCTCCCCTCCTCCCAGGAACACCATCTGTCGGGTATCTCATCATCATGGCCGCCTCGTCTGCATGAGCAGGACCACCAGATGTGCAGGGCCTGAAGATGATCCCCCGACCTCACCAACACCATGGTTTCCTAAGACATCCTGCACTCTAGTCACATCCAGAGCAGCACTCCTGATCACAGGGTCTTAACGAGGGTCACTCATGGGGTCCTGTGCTCTAGTCACATCCAGAGCTGCACTCCTCCCGAGTGACTTATGTTGGCACTATGCAAGCGAAGCCGTGGGGGGGTTAACCCCTTCCTTGCCGCTCCCCGCAGTCTTCGGCGGAGCCACATGGAGGGAACAGAATGTGCAGCTCTGTGTGATGAAACAGCAGTCGCTACAAGTAACAACAAACTTCCCGAGGAGCAGAGAAGGATGCGCCGCCGCTTCAGTGCCGCTTCAGTCTTGGCAAACGTTCAGCCGCCCGCAAGACGGAAGATGCAGCGACTAGAAGACATAAAGCTGGCGGGAGGCACCGGTACTGAGGGGTATCAGTCACGGGACTCCATCGCTTAGCTCCTGCGGAACCTCATCATACACGCCCCAGCAACTCCTCATACACGCCCCAGCTGCCGCAGCACCCCATCATACACGCCCCAGCACCTCATGATGCACGTCCCAGCGCCCCATCCTACGTGCCCCAGCTGCCGCAGCCCCCTCGTCGTGCGCGCCGCAGCTGCCGCAGCCCCCTCGTCGTGCGCGCCACAGCTGCCGCAGCCCCCTCGTCGTGCGCGCCACAGCAGCCGCAGCCCCTCGTCGTGCGCGCCACAGCTGCCGCAGCCCCCTCGTCGTGCGCGCCACAGCTGCCCCCTCGTCGTACGCGCCACAGCAGCCGCAGCCCCTCGTCGCGCGCGCCACAGCTGCCGCAGCCCCCTCGTCGCGCGCGCCACAGCTGCCGCAGCCCCCTCGTCGCGCGCGCCACAGCTGCCGCAGCCCCCTCGTCGCGCGCGCCACAGCTGCCGCAGCCCCCTCGTCGCGCGCGCCACAGCTGCCGCAGCCCCCTCGTCGCGCGCGCCACAGCTGCCGCAGCCCCCTCGTCGCGCGCGCCACAGCTGCCGCAGCCCCCTCGTCGCGCGCGCCACAGCTGCCGCAGCCCCCTCGTCGCGCGCGCCACAGCTGCCGCAGCCCCTCTTCATGCATCCCGAATGCGCTGCATTTTGGCAGATGTTCCTTTATTTCCCAGCACCAACCTGCTGTAAACCTCGCGGCGTACAGTCAGTGACCCAGCAGGGGGCGCAGGCACCAGACTGCCCCCTGCAGGCCACCCCTGTAACTATCAGGATGAGGGATGGGACAACTTTTATGGTGGTCTCCATACAGACAGCAAACAGAGGTACGGCAACAGAGCGGGCCAGGAAGACACCCTCATCACCCCGAGCAACCAGTCACCACAGCAGTATGAGAGGAAAGCCGCGCTGTGATGGGTTGCCATGGGAACAAGGACCGTCTCACCAGAAGGCGAACGAGAAAATCACGCAAGACCTGTGAATTGCGAGACGCACGAATATAAACCACATCCTGCTGAACGGAGTCCGATAGAGGAGGGACCCGATCCCCGCATGGCGGCACACCCCATTGTTGGGAACGCATCACACGGCGCTGCGCCAGAGGACTGCAACCTCGCCGGAGTGATGGGAGGAGTCTGACAGAGCGCCTGGCGACCGCCGGAACATCGCGCTTGGCTGTGTGTAGACAGCCGCAGACAGGAGGCCCTCGCTCACACGGGCGGATACGGCGCGGGTACCGGAATACGCAGGGCACCGGAAACACGTGTAATACACATATCCTGTACTGGCGTGTTACACGCACCAACGCCAGCAGGCTGCGCTTCATACTACACGCGTGACACAACAGGTGGGAGTGGCCTGACTGCGGACTTCTAGCGCCGCGTGTTACGGGTGTAATAAGACGCTCCTCGCCGCGAGCAACCAATCACAGCGCGGCTTGCATTTCTTAAACTGCCAAGATAAAAAATGGACGCCGCGCCGTGATTAATAGTAAAACCGGCCGTCGCAACCAAATCGTCGCTGTAGCGTCCACGGAAGTGTAGTACCACCCTCCACCTGCGGACGAGGGGGCACACTTTCCAGTAAAAGTCCTTCAATAGGTTTGTGTCAGGAAGATGATCGGCGATTATGGACAACGGTCAGCATGGCGGACATCTGGGCGGCGGTCTGTCATGTGCGGCACGCCAGGTGGGAGAGGCTCATGGGGTCCACATGGGAAGACCGATGGGGAGGGATGAAAAACTGTAATGGTCGCTGCGGCCCCAAACCGTGCGGTCATGGAAGGGTTAACAATGGCTGCCTCTTCACGCTCACAGGGCACCGCACCCTCCGCTCAGCTCATTGTCCGCCTGTCAGGTTACTATAACGACGGAGAGCAGCCAGTCCGACCCTGCATGTAAAGTAGGGAGACCCCCCATGTCCCTCCGGGGGCGAGGGGGACGCAATCTGCAAACCAGGTCATAGCACAACAGCCTCAAGCCTCTGACAAGCCTGGTGCCCGGCGCGTCCCGCTGGCCCGGCACACCGCGCCCGGCGCATCCTGCTAACCCGGCACATCCCGCTAACCCGGCACACCGCGCCCGGCGCATCCTGCTAACCCGGCACATCCCGCTAACCCGGCGCATCCCGCTAACCCGGCACACTGCGCCCGGCGCATCCCGCTAACCCGGCACACTGCGCATCGCGCATCCCGCTAACCCGGCACACTGCGCATCGCGCATCCCGCTAACCCGGCACACTGCGCATCGCGCATCCCGCTAACCCGGCACACAACACAAGCAGTCTCTGAACAATCTGATAATCCGGTACCGCTGCCACAAATGTATAGCCCATCTATAGGTGTCCAGTAATCCAGAATGTCCAATAGTACGCCATCCTGTGCCCGGCAGATTGTGGGGCAGTGCGCTCCTGCTGGGGGGGGGGGGGGGGGGCGCCTCTGCAAGCAGGTAGGGAAGCTCTTAATTCACTGACAGCAAGCAGAAGTCTAGAACCACAGAGCGCATCAAACAGCGGCTCAACGCTGCAGCGACATCCAGGCGGATAACCGCATGTCTCCGGTCAGAGGACACGTCTGCCCAGGTAACGGAGCGCCCCCCGCGGTCTCCAGCTGCGCGTTACCGTCTGTCTCAGTCAGTGTCACATTGCATAAATTACCCGGGATAAATATACCAGCCCCCCCCCCTCCCCCGCGGCGCCCGTGCGGCTTAATTAAAACTCAATTACAATCATAATTCGGATGACTTCGAGGTGCGGCGTCTCAAGGGTGGACGGGGCGACTTCAGGAGGAACATGTGAACCAGGAGGCGCAGGATGACAGTGGTGGGAGGAGAAGCACAAGATAACTGCGGCTAAACGCGCGAACAGCTAACGGAACCTTCCGCAAAATGCGGGGAAACTTTCAGAATAGGTAAAAATCTGCACCACATTTCGCATGCCAGGCGTGACGCAGACCAGAAAATGGCGCAATTCTGCTGCCTCTTCTGTGTCACAATCCGCAGGGATGCGAATTTTGGTGTGGAATATCCGGTTCCACGTGACTTCAGCCTCAGGGACGCTCACACGGCGGATTTAACGGGGCTGAAGGCATCCGTCCGGTATAAACATCACACACGCAGCTCGGCTTTTGGGCGCGGTTTTTCCTTTTGTCGCGGTCACATCCCGGTTTTTGCCTTCGTTTAACACAAACGTCCAGACAAGTTGTTGCTGCCCAGACCCACTAACGTCACCGCGTCCGTCCGCCGCCAACACACAGACGTCCGTACCTCAGTGACGAAGAGCGTGCGCGGGTCGATGATGTCCAGGAAGTGGCGGAATCGGCCGTAGAACGTGTTCTGCAAGAGAAGAAACGGAACACGATTAACCTGCAGATAATGACCCCCCACATAATAAGCGTTATTTATATGGCGCCAACATATTCCGCAGCGCCTACACGATGGGGAACAGGAACGAACCCCGGGTCCATGTAGTAATCAGCTGATGGAGGCAGTAGTGGTGCGTGGTCCAAGGAGCTTACATACTACAGATATAGGGGGATACAGAGGGCTGGAGACGGGCGCGGTACGGAGGGCCGGAGACGGGCGCGGTACGGAGGGCCGGAGACGGGCGCGGTACGGAGGGCCGGAGACGGGCGCGGTACGGAGGGCCGGAGACGGGCGCGGTACGGAGGGCCGGAGACGGGCGCGGTACGGAGGGCCGGAGACGGGCGCGGTACGGAGGGCCGGAGACGGGCGCGGTACGGAGGGCCGGAGACGGGCGCGGTATGGTAGCGTGCACAGTGAGGGATGCACACTGTGGGATAACTGAGGGATACATAGACAATAGTCAGGCCGAATAGTGGCTAAATTGGTATGACTGCAGGGGGTGGTTGGAAGTGGCTGGCAGGGATTGCGGTCAGTAGGTCAGGCAGCATGTTATCAGGGGGGTACAGAGGGGTTTGGTTTAGGGGATGTGGTATGCCTCCCCAAAGAGTGGCGTTTTTAGAGCACACCTGAAGTTTTGTGTGTCAGGAATGCCCGAATAGTTTTGGGTAGCGCATTTCAGAGGACTTGTGCTGCTCTGGAGAAGTCTTGGAGGCGGGATGAGGGATCCAACGTAGGGCGGGGCGGTGGATGAGGGATCCAACGTAGGGCGGGGCGGCGCTGTGGATGAGGGAACCAACGTAGGGCGGGGCGGTGGATGAGGGATCCAATGTAGGGCGGCGCTGGATTCATGAAGGGTCGATCATGTCAGACCAATCTGATCAGCTTCTACCATGAAGTAAGCTCTAGGCTGGACCTGGGAGAGTCTATTGATCTCGTATATCTGAACTTCTCTAAAGCATTTGACACCGTGCCGCATAATAGGCTAATATACAAAATGAGAAGCTCGGATTGGGGGAAAACGTGTGTAATTGGGTAAAGAACTGGCTCAGAGATAGAAAGCAGAGGGGGGTAATAAATGGTTCGTACTCTGATTGGGCCCCCGTTGCTAGTGGGGGCCACAGGGCTCAGTATTGGCCCCATTCTGTTCAATATATTTACCAACGACCTGATAGGGGGGCTGCACAGCAAAATATCAATATTTGTAGAAGACACAAAATTATACAATATAATCAATGCAACAGAGGACAATGTGCGGCTACAAACGGACCGAGATAAGCCGGGGGCTTGGGGGGGGGGGGGGGGGGGGGATGGTGAATGGAGGTCAATGTGGATAAATGTAAGGTTCTGCACATGGGCCAGAGAAACGGATGTCACCAATATATACTAAATGGGGTACAGCTAGGGAAAAGACCTGGGAGTACTAGTGGGCTGTAGACTAAACTGGAGCAACCAATGCCAGTCAGCTGCTGCGAAAGCTAATAAAGTCTTGGGGTGCATTAAGAGGTATAGGGGTGAAGGATGAGAACATTATCCTCCCACTATATAAGGCACTTGTCAGGCCTCACATGGAATACTGCGTACAGTTCTGGTCACCGGCGCTCAGGAAAGATGTTACAGTACTGGAGGGGGTTCAAAGAAGGGCAACTAAACTAATACATGGAATGAAGGGACTGGAATACCCAGAGAGGCACCAAAACTGGGACTATTCACCCCGGAAAAAAGACGGCTAAGGGGCAACCAAATAACTCTGTATAAATACATGAGGGGACGATACAAGGATCTCTCCCATGATCTGTTTATACCCAGGACTGCGACGGTAACAAGAGGACATCCGCTACGTCTAGAGGAAAGCAGGTTTCATCACCAACACAGAAGGGGGTTCTTTACTGTAAGAGCAGTGAGACTGTGGAACTCTCAGCCAGAGGAAGTGGTGATGGCAAAATCCATAGAGGAGTTTAGGAGGGACTGGATGTTTTTCTGGAGAGGAAGGATATTATAGGCTATAAATCTAAGATTATTTGTTAATCCGGGTATACAGGCAGGTAGGAACTATTAGGGGTTGATCCAGGGAACAGTCTGATTGCCATTAGGGAGTCGGGAAGGAATTTTTCCCCTAAAAGGGCTAATTGGCTTCTGCCCTTGGGGGGTTTTGCCTTCCTCTGGATCAACACAGGAGGATAAGCAGGCTGGACTAGAGGCACATTGTCTTCATTCAGCCTAACAAACTATGTTACTATGTAACGTAGGGCGGTGCGGGGCCGTGGATGAGGGATCCAACGTAGGGCGGTGCGGGGCCGTGGATGAGGGATCCAACGTAGGGCGGTGCGGGGCCGTGGATGAGGGATCCAACGTAGGGCGGTGCGGGGCCGTGGATGAGGGATCCAACGTAGGGCGGTGCGGGGCCGTGGATGAGGGATCCAACGTAGGGCGGTGCTGGGCCGTGGATGAGGGATCCAACGTAGGGCGGTGCTGGGCCGTGGATGAGGGATCCAACGTAGGGCGGTGCTGGGCCGTGGATGAGGGATCCAACGTAGGGCGGTGCTGGGCCGTGGATGAGGGATCCAACGTAGGGCGGTGCTGGGCCGTGGATGAGGGATCCAACGTAGGGCGGTGCTGGGCCGTGGATGAGGGATCCAACGTAGGGCGGTGCTGGGCCGTGGATGAGGGATCCAACGTAGGGCGGTGCTGGGCCGTGGATGAGGGATCCAACGTAGGGCGGTGCTGGGCCGTGGATGAGGGATCCAACGTAGGGCGGTGCTGGGCCGTGGATGAGGGATCCAACGTAGGGCGGTGCTGGGCCGTGGATGAGGGATCCAACGTAGGGCGGTGCTGGGCCGTGGATGAGGGATCCAACGTAGGGCGGTGCTGGGCCGTGGATGAGGGATCCAACGTAGGGCGGTGCTGGGCCGTGGATGAGGGATCCAACGTAAGGCGGTGCTGGGCCGTGGATGAGGGATCCAACGTAGGGCGGTGCTGGGCCGTGGATGAGGGATCCAACGTAAGGCGGTGCTGTGCATTGAGATGAGGGATACAATGTAAGGCGGTGCTGTGCTGTGGATGAGGAATACAATGTGGGGCGGTGCAGCACTATGGATGAGGGATACAATGTAGGGTGGTGCGATGCTGTAGATGAGAGATATAATGTAGGGCCAGGAGGTGCTGCGCATTCAGATGAGGGATACAATGTAGGGCAGGCGGCGCTGTGGATGAGGAATACAATGCAGGGTGGACCAGCAGAGAGCAGTGTTCTGGTTTCTGAGTGTAGGAGGCAGACACTGGACTGTAGGGGGTCTATGAGAGAGTGCTCTGATAGATTGCTTGTAGGCACTGGAGTAAACCAGGCGTTCTAGCAGTTTGGAGATAAAGGGGAGATTAGAGATGGGTCGGTAGTTGGCAGCGTCAGTCGAGTCCAGAGTCCGTTTCTTTAGCAGTGGGGATATGATGGTGTGTTTGAATGAGGAGGGGAAGATGCCAAGGGACACAGAAGAATTAAATTAAGTGCCGAGGTGGGAGATAACCATCAGGGAGAGGGACTGGAGGGGGTGCAAGGGGGAGTGGGAGCAGACATTTTCCAAAGATTATACGGTATTAAATGGTGCCATTGAAAACTACAAGTCATCCTGAAATAAACAGCAAGTCCTCATGCAGCCACGGCCGTGCGAAGACCAATAGAAAACCTGAAACATCTCCAGTACTGAAGGGGTTAAAGTGACATCAGTGTCCTGCAGCAGGAAGAAG
The DNA here is from genome assembly GCF_035609145.1 of Eleutherodactylus coqui. Taxonomy (NCBI): domain Eukaryota; kingdom Metazoa; phylum Chordata; class Amphibia; order Anura; family Eleutherodactylidae; genus Eleutherodactylus; species Eleutherodactylus coqui. The sequence continues at coordinate 5,498,494 of NC_089843.1, read as the reverse complement.
ATCGGGCACAAGCATCAGGGAGCAGGACTACTTGTTCCACCAGTCTGATCTGGCTCGCAGGAAGGTTTCTTGCCCGGATGGCCCTTTAAGGCTTGAATCGCAGCGCCAGAAGTAGTCCGTTCTCTAGACTTCCAGTTCTCTTTGCATCTACTTCTGACTTTGATCTGCTGGACCCCTGGCCCTGAGAAAAGATTCCACCCCAAGGCAGTGGCTGTACTACCAAGACATGCTCTTCTCTGCACTGCTCTGTGACAGGCAGATGCTGATCATGTGAGCAACACTGGCCAATCAGAAAGCAGGCATAGTGTGGGTAGTATGACAGTGTGGGGACTAGGAGTCTAAACATTGTGTTAGCCATCATGGGAGGACAAAACAAGAGACCCCGAACTGTCAGATGGGAGCGACATTGGATCAGAGGTCCAACAGGAATTGTACCGCCGGAGCGGGATCAGAGTGGCGCTTTACTGACCGGGCCTCAACTTCCACTCACACTATACTGCTCCTATACATCTACTAGGGAAGAAGGAATACTTGTAGGCTCCATGAAACATGTTCCACTGATTTACTAATAGCAGTTATATTCTTGTACATAGGGGCAGTATTATAGTAGTTATATTCTTGTACATAAGGGGCAGTATTATAGTAGTTATATTCTTGTACATAGGGGGCAGTATTATAGTAGTTATATTCTTGTACATAGGAGGCAGTATTATAGTAGTTATATTCTTGTACATAGGGGGCAGTATTATAGTAGTTATATTCTTGTACATAGAGAGCAGTATTATAGTAGTTATATCCTTGTACATAGAGGGCAGTATTATAGTAGTTATATTCTTGTACATAGAGGGCAGTATTATAGTTGTTATATTCTTGTACATAGGGAGCAGTATTATAGTAGTTATATTCTTGTACATAGGAGGCAGTATTATAGTAGTTATATTCTTGTACATAGGGGGCAGTATTATAGTAGTTATATTCTTGTACACAGGAGCAGTATTATAGTAGTTATATTCTTGTACATAGGGGGCAGTATTATAGTAGTTATATTCTTGTACATAGGGGGCAGTATTATAGTAGTTATATTCTTGTACATAGGAGGCAGTATTATAGTAGTTATATTCTTGTACATAAGAAGCAGTATTATAGTAGTTATATTCTTGTACATAAGAAGCAGTATTATAGTAGTTATATTCTTGTACATAGGGGGCAGTATTATAGTAGTTATATTCTTGTACATAGGGGGCAGTATTATAGTAGTTATATTCTTGTACATAGGGGGCAGTATTATAGTAGTTATATTCTTGTACATAGGGGGCAGTATTATAGTAGTTATATTCTTGTACATAGGGGGCAGTATTATAGTAGTTATATTCTTGTATATAGGGGGCAGTAATATAGTAGTTATATTCTTGTACATAGGGGGCAGTATTATAGTAGTTATATTCTTGTACATAGGGGGCAGTATTATAGTAGTTATATTCTTGTACATAGGGAGCAGTATTATAGTAGTTATATTCTTGTACATAGGGGGCAGTATTATAGGAGTTATATTCTTGTACATAGGGGCAGTATTATAGTAGTTATATTCTTGTACATAGGAGACAGTATTATAGTAGTTATATTCCTGTACTTAGGATCAGTATTCTAGTAGTTTTATACTTGTACATAGGGGGCAGTATTATAGTAGTTATAGCCTTGTACATAGGGGGCAGTATTATAGTAGTTATATTCTTGTATATAGGGGGCAGTAATATAGTAGTTATATTCTAGTACATAGGGGGCAGTATTATAGTAGTTATATTCTTGTACATAGGGGGCAGTATTATAGTAGTTATATTCTAGTACATAGGGGGCAGTATTATAGTAGTTATATTCCTGTACATAGGGAGCAGTATTATAGTAGTTATATTATTGTACATAGGAGGCAGTATTATCGTAGTTATATTCTTGTACATAGGGGGCAGTATTATCGTAGTTATATTATTGCACATAGGAGGCAGTATTATCGTAGTTATATTCTTGTACATAGGAGGCAGTATTATCGTAGTTATATTCTTGTACATAGGAGCAGTATTATAGTAGTTATATTCTTGTACATAGGAGGCAGTATTATAGTAGGTATATTCTTGTTCATAGGGGGCAGTATTATAGTAGTTATATTCTTGTACATAGGGGGCAGTATTATAGTAGTTATATTCTTGTACATAGGGGGCAGTATTATAGTAGTTATATTCTTGTACATAGGAGGCAGTATTATAGTAGTTATATTCTTGTACATAGCAGTATTATAGTAGTTATATTCTTGTACATAGGGAGCAGTATTATAGTAGTTATATTATGTACATAGGAAGCAGTATTATAGTAGTTATATTCTTGTATATAGGAGCAGTATTATAGTAGTTATATTCTTGTACATAGAAGCAGTATTATAGTAGTTATATTCTTGTACATAGGGGACAGTATTATAGTAGTTATATTCTTGTACATAGAAGCAGTATTATAGTAGTTATATTCTTGTACATAGGGGGCAGCATTATAGTAGTTATATTCTTGTACATAGGAGCAGTATTATAGTAGTTATATTCTTGTACATAGGGGGCAGTATTATAGTAGTTATATTCTTGTACATAGGAGCAGTATTATAGTAGTTATATTCTTGTACATAGGGAGCAGTATTATAGTAGTTATATTCTTGTACATAGAAGCAGTATTATAGTAGTTATATTCTTGTACATAGGGGGCAGCATTATAGTAGTTATATTCTTGTACATAGGAGCAGTATTATAGTAGTTATATTCTTGTACATAGGGGGCAGTATTATAGTAGTTATATTCTTGTACATAGGAGCAGTATTATAGTAGTTATATTCTTGTACATAGGGAGCAGTATTATAGTAGTTATATTCTTGTACATAGGGGGCAGTATTATAGTAGTTATATTCTTGTACATAGGGAGCAGTATTATAGTAGTTATATTCTTGTACATAGGGAGCAGTATTATAGTAGTTATATTCTTGTACATAGAAGCAGTATTATAGTAGTTATATTCTTGTACATAGGGGGCAGTATTATGGTAGGTATATTCTTGTACATAGGGGCAGTATTATAGTAGTTATATTCTTGTACATAGGAGCAGTATTATAGTAGTTATACTCTTGTACATAGGAGGTAGTATTATAGTAGTTATACTCTTGTACATAGGAGGTAGTATTATAGTAGTTATATTCTTGTACATAGAGGGCAGTATTATAGTAGTTATATTCTTGTACATAGCGGGCAGTATTATAATAGTTATATTCTTGTACATAGGAGGTAGTATTATAGTAGTTATATTCTTGTACATAGCGGGCAGTATTATAGTAGATATATTCTTGTACATAGGAGGCAGTATTATAGTAGTTATATTCTTGTACATAGAGAGCAGTATTATAGTAGTTATATTCTTGCACATAGGAGGCAGTATTATAGTAGTTATATTCTTGTACATAGGGGGCAGTATTATAGTAGTTATATTCTTGTACATAGGGGGCAGTATTATAGTAGTTATATTCTTGTACATAGGGGGCAGTATTATAGTAGTTATATTCTTGTACATAGGGGGAAGTATAGTAGTTATATTCTTGTACATAGGGAGCAGTATTATAGTAGTTATATTCTTGTACATAGGGGGCAGTATTATAGTAGTTATATTCTTGTACATAGAGAGCAGTATTATAGTAGTTATATTCTTGTACATAGGGGGCAGTATTATAGTAGTTATATTCTTGTACATAGGGGGCAGTATTATAGTAGTTATATTCTTGTACATAGAGAGCAGTATTATAGTAGTTATATTCTTGTACATAGGGGGCAGTATTATAGTAGTTATATTCTTGTACATAGGGGCAGTATTATAGTAGTTATATTCTTGTACATAGGAGCAGTATTATAGTAGTTATATTCTTGTACATAGGGGGCAGTATTATGGTAGGTATATTCTTGTACATAGGAGCAGTATTATAGTAGTTATATTCTTGTACATAGGGGGCAGTATTATAGTAGTTATATTCTTGTACATAGGGGGCAGTATTATAGTAGTTATATTCTTGTACATAAAGGCAGTATTATAGTAGTTATATTCTTGTACATAGGGAGCACTATTATAGTAGTTATATTCTTGTACATAGGGGACAGTATTATAGTAGTTATATTCTTGTACATAGGGGCAGTATTATAGTAGTTATATTCTTGTACATAGGGGCAGTATTATAGTAGTTATATTCTTGTACATAGGGAGCAGTATTATAGTAGTTATATTCTTGTACATAGGGGCAGTATTATAGTAGTTATATTCTTGTACATAGGGGCAGTATTATAGTAGTTATATTCTTGTACATAGGGAGCAGTATTATAGTAGTTATATTCTTGTACATAGGGGACAGCATTATAGTAGTTATATTCTTGTACATAGGAGGCAGTATTATAGTAGTTATATTCCTGTACATAGGGGACAGTATTATAGTAGTTATATTCTTGTATACATTTCTGCAGTAGGGTTGTTTAATAATTTCGTACCGTTTGTTTTCTGCAGCTTCTTCATATTACAGTATATAGAAACTGCAGACTGAGTCATCAGGAGATCCGCCAGTGAGGCAGGACTTACTGTGCAGTTATTGTCGGTTCTCTTGCACTTTTATCAGATAATATATGTTTTCTGGTGATAAATCAGCCTATTAGAAGGTACAGGAGATGAGAGAACAGAGGCAAACTAAATCTTCATGGCAGCTGCACCAACGGATCTCCTACTGAGACTCGGTTTGCAGTTTTTATATATTTTGATATGTAGCAGTTATAGAGAAGAAACCGTACACCATTTTTAGTTACACTTTATTGTAAAAGTGATCTGCCCAAAATACAGCATTTATATGCCAAAAACCCCCCAGAAGGCGTCCGCAGCCAAATCCCCATAACCTATAGTTGTAACGATACTCCCGGGCCTGGCAGGAAAAGGTTAACTCGGCAGTGGCAGCATATTGTCCCCGCCGGCTGGATGCGTAGGCGGCGCGGCTGCTTTATTATTTCTTGTATTTTTATGCTCCTGAGAGATTATTTCATCAACACAGATGAAATGTAAATGATTAAGATAATGCAACATATTTCGCTCCCTTAATCATACAGCTTGAGATGAACACTTTGCGCGAGCTGCCAACATCCTGTCTCCTGCAACTGCGCATTTCCCAAAGACAGCATCTTGTGACCGGTCAGGCGGGACTCCGGAGCGCTTCCTTCTGAGGGTGCTCCGAGACATCTTCCAGGGTCCAGCGCAACAGAATCCCCTCAAACTCCGTTCTTGGGGACCCCAAAACCAATGAGTGAAAATACGAAGTTTAACTCTTTGGATCTTGGAAGTCTTTTCTGGACAGTTGAAGTCTATGAGCTGCTGGAGGACGGCGGGCATCCACTGGATCCACGTAAGCACATTATAATGCCCCTTATTGGCAGTGGTCAGGTAATGTGGCATTGGTAGGACCCCACTAAGATGCCAAAGTGGGAAACTGCTGGAGCTCAGTCCTCAGATATCCCAGGACCAATGGGTAGGGGTGTCCACACCACAGCTGGGACCTCCAAGTCATAAGGCACACGGTCACTTCTTCATGAGGGCCACGATGAAAGATTTTATATGGGCAGCAAACACTGGTCATTCCTCAGGAGGGTTCGCAACATCAAACATCACCATACTGAAGAACGGCACTATAGATACAAGCGCGCAAATCAGCAAGTTCAAGTCCCCTGTGGAGACTACATGGAAAGGAGGAGGAAATGAAGAAAAAGAAAAAGTTTTCTCTAAAGTTAAAAATGTAATAAATATATATTTTAGGGGGAAAACAAACAAACAAACAAACAAACTCTTTTTTCCATAAAAATATTAAATGATTAAAAATTGAAACGATTGGAATACAGAAAAAAAAAAATTAAAAAAATTCTCTGGTCCTAAGGAGTTTCAATGACAATTCACAGGAACCTGTAAGAGGCATCGTGCAGCGTCCCCGACCCACTACAGACCCAAGATCCTGCAAAGAAAGAACTCCCACAGATCTAATGTTACTCTTGGCAGTGCTCTAGTACCCTGTTGTACCGCCTCTAGCTTGGATACAAGATGTGATACGGGAGGGCATAGAGGCTCTAGTACCCTGTTATACCGCCTCTAGCTTGGATACAAGATGTGATACGAGCAGGCATGGAGGCTCTAGTACCCTGTAGTACCGCCTCTAGCTTGGATACAAGATGTGATACTGGCGGCATGGAGGCTCTAGTGCCCTGTAGTACCGCCTCTAGCTTGGATACAAGATGTGATACTGGCGGCATGGAGGCTCTAGTACCCTGTAGTACCGCCTCTAGCTTGGATACAAGATGTGATACAGGCGGGCATGGAGGCTCTAGTACCCTGTTATACCGTCTCTAGCTTGGATACAAGATGTGATTCGGGCAGACATGGAGGCTCTAGTACCCTGTTGTACCGCCTCTAGCTTGGATACAAGATGTGATACGGGAGGGCATAGAGGCTCTAGTACCCTGTTATACCGCCTCTAGCTTGGATACAAGATGTGATACGAGCAGGTATGGAGGCTCTAGTACCCTGTTATACCGCCTCTAGCTTGGATACAAGATGTGATACGGGTGGGCATGGAGGCCCTAGTACCCTGTTGTACCGCCTCTAGCTTGGATACAAGATGGGATACGGGTGGGCATGGAGGCCCTAGTACCCTGTTGTACCGCCTCTAGCTTGGATACAAGATGTGATACGGGTGGGCATGGAGGCCCTAGTACCCTGTTATACCGCCTCTAGCTTGGATACAACATGTGATACGGGTGGGCATGGAGGCCCTAGTACCCTGTTGTACCGCCTCTAGCTTGGATACTAGATGGGATACGGGTGGGCATGGAGGCTCTTATACCCTGTTGTACCACCTCTAGTTTGGATACAAGATGTGATACAAGCAGGCATGGACGCTCTAGTACCCTGTTGTACAGCCTCTAGCTTGGATACAAGATGTGATACAGACAGGCATGGAGGCTCTAGTACCCTGTAGTACCGCCTCTAGCTTGGATACAAGATGTGATACTCGCAGGCATGGAGGCTCTAGTACCCTGTAGTACCGCCTCTAGCTTGGATACAAGATGTGATACTCGCAGGCATGGAGGCCCTAGTACCCTGTTGTACCGCCTCTAGCTTGGATACAAGATGTGATACGGGTGGGCATGGAGGCCCTAGTACCCTGTTATACCGCCTCTAGCTTGGATACAAGATGTGATACGGGTGGGCATGGAGGCCCTAGTACCCTGTTGTACCGCCTCTAGCTTGGATACTAGATGGGATACGGGTGGGCATGGAGGCTCTTATACCCTGTTGTACCACCTCTAGTTTGGATACAAGATGTGATACAAGCAGGCATGGACGCTCTAGTACCCTGTTGTACAGCCTCTAGCTTGGATACAAGATGTGATACAGACAGGCATGGAGGCTCTAGTACCCTGTAGTACCGCCTCTAGCTTGGATACAAGATGTGATACTCGCAGGCATGGAGGCTCTAGTACCCTGTTGTACCGCCTCTAGCTTGGATACAAGATGTGATACAGGCAGGCATGGAGGCTCTCTATTGGTGGTCTGTAGGGGGCATCCTGAGCCAGGTCACCTTGTGTGCCTCCATTCACTGGTCCCAACACCTCCTAACAGTCTGGTCAGATGCTCCTCATTACTGGTGGTCTGTAGGGGGCGTCGTGAGCCCGATCACCTTGTGTACCTCCATCCATTAGCCCCAACACCTCCTAACAGTCTGGACAGATCGGCTATTGGGGGACAATTCATCAATCCGACCATCCAGCTCCTCACACCCCAATAATGCGCCCCCCTCTGGTAACGGGTGAAATCTCTTCTCTGCGTCGTAGAGGCGTCTAGTGGCCAACAAGCTCTACAAGTGGAAGAAGAGGTCACTACACACAAGGAGCCTCTGAGAGCCTCTTATAGGCCAAGGGGGAACCACTTTTAGGGCCTCCGGTGACCGTCCATCTAATCACCACAACTCCCATCATTTACAGATATGTCTGAGATGGAACTGCAGGACGGGGTCTACAGTAACACGGCAGCTTCTTCGGGAAGAAGGAATAGGGGGGGGGGGGGGGGGGGGCAGAGTATTTTTGGGGATGAGCTTTTAATATATCTTTAAAGAGGCAGAGGAATCCGCCACATTCACCAACACCACACTAATGCTTTATGTGCCGCTCTGCAGTAGCGCCATTTCACAGATCCTGCACCACAAACCAACATTAAAAAGGGTTACAGCCGCGAACACGGACTTGTCATTTCCCCTGTTGGCATACACACCGTGCTGAGGCTGAAGAATGCCCCCTGTAGGAGAACAATGGTCGTTCCCCTATTAGGCGCAGGGTTTTATCCTTACTCCGTACGTTCCCAGTGTCCTGCCAAGATCTCTGAGCCTCAGCTGCACCGTCTGCCATAAGAGGCCGCCAATATGTCTCCCCGTGCCCCTCCATCAATCCAAACTGGACATCACACGTCATGGCAGCTCGCGCACGTTGCCTCTAAGCGGCCCGATAGAAGCGCTCATCTGGTCAACTATGTGGATGCAACAGATTCGGACCCTTTATGGATCTGCCCCCCCCCCCCCCCTTTATCAGCCCCCATCTAATGGCGTTGGGCTCTTCAGGCCTTCAGATCCGCAGCGATTACTCCCGATTCCACTGGGTGATGAAGCCCTCCTGCAGAAATACCGGCCCCTGCGGACAGGAAGCTTCTTGTAGTTGTTGCAGATTAGATGGCGGTGCTGACATGTTCTGACCGGCTGACAGGAAGGGGTCAGCGATTCATGCTGCTTGTGCCAAATTCTGCCCTCCCATCAGCAACAGAAATCTGCATCCATCTGACCAGGAGATGTTTCTCCGCTGCTCAGGGATACAAGTTTTGCGCTCTTTTGCCCGCTGGAGTCTTTCTGTTCCTCTTAGACACAATGGTGCTGGAACTGGTCGCCCGCTGTTATACCATCCGTGCGGAGGAACGGCGAGTTGTGCGTTCGGACACGTTAGTTGGAGCTCCAGCGTTGTAGTTAGCTGACTGTGCAGCCTGTTGGTCAGAGCGATTCCTGACATCCTCCTCCGACCCCTTTCAGTGAGGAGTTTTTTCCGCAGGATCCCCTTCCGTTGGATGTTTCCCTCGATCGCGCCATTCTCAGTATACTCTCCACACCGTTACATGAGAAAACCCCCGCGGTTGGCAGTGAGCCCCCGGCTAGTCCAGCATTGATGACCGGCCTCATTAGAAGTCGCTCCGATCGCTGGGTTTTCCCATCTAATGTGGGCTCACCCTGAAACTGATCAGCGGAAAACTTGTAATTTTTTTGCCGCACCCCAGGGTCATGGGGGGAAATTACCGTACAGGGAAGCGCCAATCATGAGGCGGCCGGGGCGCTAATAAAGGGGTGGGGGCTGTAATATAGGAGCCATTCAGCCAACAGTACCGAATAGTACATCTATTCTATATCCCATAAACGGCGTGAACGAGCGAGTCTCCGTATGGATACAGGACCTCTGCAGCCAATTATAGCCCTTCGTGAAGGCTGTGCTGGAATCTAGTCCACGTCTATCATCTCCCGTCCTCCGCGCGCCCAGAAATTAATCATATGATTGAGCCTCATTTAGCAGCAGCTGAGTTCAGCAATTAGCAAATTAACAGCTTGGCAAATCCTCTGCCACGTTGGGCTCGTGGTCAGAACGAGAAGGAGTCTTTCCTGGATGCGCGGCAGACGTTGGAAGAATTCCTCGCAGTCATAAGGAAAGTTCGCCTTTATTTAATGCAAGCGAGTCTGTGTTGGAGAGAGCCGGTCGCTCCTCGCACAACGCAGCTCCATCCTCAGCATGTTTAGATAGAAAGCACCTAATGGGATCCAAACAACGGGAGGCAGACGGTGAGGAGGCACCCGATGTACGCCGCGCCGTGGGAGGACTCCTGAGGAACGGCTTCTGCAGTCGCCCCCTTCTGTCCTTCCTTCGTCGGTGCATTAGGTATTCATGTTCTTTGGACAGCCAGTAGATAACTAATATCTGTTCCCAGGGTGACAAGTCATGTGACAATACAACACACATCGCCGACTGCTAAGTGACCTTCCTCCCCACAAATGTGTTTCAGTTCATCAGTATTTCTGGGATGCCTTGTGCGCACAGTGCTCTCCATAGGGTGAGGACGGCTTCACACGGATGTAAGTGTAATTGAACACACCTTAGTGTAACGTCTTTGTACTACATACCAGGCTGTTTTATGTGCTTATCAAATGTATTTTACTGCACCTTTTCTGCCCACAAGCCACGTTGATCTGCGTGGGCAAACGTACGGATTGGGATGGCTAACCAGTTGTGTTCTTCATCCAGCGCAGTTACAGCGTTTCACATCTCTTGGATGTTGCACACACATTTACGCATCACCATTGACTCTTATGGGGACCTTTGTTGCACAAGTAGATCGTGCTCTCTCTGCCTAACTTTATTGCGGGGCCAGAAGGTGCGCGTAAAATACACATATGGGAAGGAACCCGCCGACATCAATAGGTTCACTGTCTATTATGCGTGCAAATATGTCCACGTGAAGTGGCCTTAGGGTCAGGACACTAACATTCCAAAACACAAGTTGATTCCTTGTGTATGGATCGTTGTCTTGTGGCATCACCCAACGTCTCTTTAGCTGGAGGTCCTGGATGCTCATCCTCCTGTAAGATGCTCCAATCCACCTTACAAGTCATTGTTCTCTGAATGATCACAAGACATCCAGACCCTGAGGAAGGAACCACGATTGCCCAAAACCACGATGCCCCGCTCCAATCCCATTGCCCCAAACCACTATGCCCCGCTCCAATCCCATTGCCCCAAACCACTATGCCCCGCTCCAATCCCATTGCCCCAAACCACTATGCCCCGCTCCAATCCCATTGCCCCAAACCACTATGCCCCGCTCCAATCCCATTGCCCCAAACCACTATGCCCCGCTCCAATCCCATTGCCCCAAACCACTATGCCCCGCTCCAATCCCATTGCCCCAAACCACTATGCCCCGCTCCAATCCCATTGCCCCAAACCACTATGCCCCGCTCCAATCCCATTGCCCCAAACCACGATGCCCCGCTCCAATCCCATTGCCCCAAACCACGATGCCCCGCTCCAATCCCATTGCCCCAAACCACGATGCCCCGCTCCAATCCCATTGCCCCAAACCACGATGCCCCGCTCCAATCCCATTGCCCCAAACCACGATGCCCCGCTCCAATCCCATTGCCCCAAACCACGATGCCCCGCTCCAACCCCATTGCCCCAAACCACGATGCCCCGCTCCAACCCCATTGCCCCAAACCACGATGCCCCGCTCCAACCCCATTGCCCCAAACCACGATGCCCCGCTCCAACCCCATTGCCCCAAACCACGATGCCCCGCTCCAACCCCATTGCCCCAAACCACGATGCCCCGCTCCAACCCCATTGCCCCAAACCACGATGCCCCGCTCCAACCCCATTGCCCCAAACCACGATGCCCCGCTCCAACCCCATTGCCCCAAACCACGATGCCCCGCTCCAACCCCATTGCCCCAAACCACGATGCCCCGCTCCAACCCCATTGCCCCAAACCACGATGCCCCGCTCCAACCCCATTGCCCCAAACCATGATGCCCCCTTCGCCCAGCTTCACAGGGGCTGAGGTTTCGGTATGTGTGCACTGTGGCGCTATTTTTCCTCCAACATTATTTGTGCTAAGCGGTTCCACTTTTGCCTCATCCATCCATCCATCTAGAACATTTCCCACAAACATTAGGAAGCATCCGGGTGGTCTCGGGCAAACTTGAGATGGGTCACAATGTGTTATTGGCCTTCTGCTTCTCTTATGGTTAACTTCCATGATCCCCATAGTTGGTCCTTATCAAGTAGAGGAGGCATGGACAGAGGCCTCTGCAGCCTGCAGACTCTTCAGTAGGTCCTCCACTGTCCCTCTTGGGTTCTTCAGCCCCTCTTTCAGGACCCCCATTGTACTCTTGGAGTGATATAACAGGACGCTCCTGGGGAGAGTAGATCAGTCCTGAATGTCCTCCATCTATAGACCATAACCATGGACTGATGGACACCTGGGAGCTTAGAAGTTTATTCCAGCTTCATGTAGCTCTAGAACACGTCTTCTGAAAGTTGTTTTCATTGAGGCGTGACGCACACTGACCAATCACTGAGAAGAACAGCTCTGTGCCTTGTGTGCTTTTATTTATTGGTCAAAGCCCCTGTGACACCAGCACTGCCATCTCATCTGTAATCAGCTCTTGGAGAAGTCAGTAACAGAGGAACACCTTTTTCTCACACTTATGGCTACTGCCTGAATGCAAGGACCGGATAGGTTTTCTGATCCTACTGCCAACTTGTACGGGCATGGTTATCGGGCTATAGACTTCAAGGTGGGGTAGTCTAAGAGGCTGTGGAAGCAGCTGCCGGAGGACACCCTTATTGAAAGAGATTTAAGAAGGGTATCGTGTCTCCTTAGTTAGAGCACCTAGAAGGTGTGAGGAGACTTATAAGCTATGCTCCTCTGGGAAATATGTAAAACGGAGAGATGGTACAATGCCTCTACAGCACCACCTATTGGAAGGCAGCATACCTGCAAGTCAACGCCGGACCTTTTAACAAGTCTTGCGACAATGATTGGGAATTATAAGCCAAAACCAGATTCACAATTCCCAATCATTGTCACAGGGCTTGTTAAAAGGGCCGGCATTGACTTGCAGAAATGATGCCTTTCAATAAGTGGCGCTGTAGAGGTATTGCTTCATCTTGCCCTTTGCATAGTGAAAGACACTTGAGCACTGAACTTCCCATCAAATGCGGCAGAATCGGCAACAGAGCTTCCAACAGTGTGGAGATCCTTAGTGGTGTAGAAAGAAGGCCGGAGGGTCGTGTCAAGGACTCTAGCGGGGTCAGTCTCTGCATTGTCTAGCTGGGGAAATCCTCCATCAGTCATCATTAGAGAGGTCCTCCCCTATCCACAGCACAACCACACGGAGGGGGCCAAGGCTGCCTTTACACACAACCATGTCGGAGTTCACTCGTTTGCTCACGGCATCACTCAGTCCTTCACATTCATTGTACAAGCGAGCGATATTAAACCAAACGAGCCAACGGCGATCATCACGTCTGCATGACTTATCGGTCATTATTCCATCGTCGGCCCGGTTTACAATTATCTTTTATTTTTGGTCATTTAAACGATTGTTAATAATTGTTCCCTGTAAGAGGGCCTTTAACCCCTTGAGTGGCACGCCCGGAAATTTTCCGGGATGAGCTCCACTGCCCATAGCGATATAGCCCAGAAGATTTCCGGGCTATGTATCACTATGGGACCTGCAAAGAACAATGCCATAAGCTGTGGCAGTGCGCTCTGCCTGCACAGTCCCACACATAACAGCGCAGGACTTTGAAAAAAGAAGCAGGAAGATATTATCAATTTGCCGTCAATTTCCCGCTTCCATTTTCAAAGTCCTGCACTGCTTTGTTTACAGGTTCCTATGGAGACCATCGAATTCTCAGAAGCCAGCCGATGGTCTCTATGGCAGGGAGAGCTGGTACTTGGCTGTCAGAAGACAGCCAGGCACCAGCTTTACACAGCAGAGAATGGAGAAAACCTCCGATCTCTGCTGTGTTAACCCTTTACATGCCGCGGTCTATGTGACTCCAGCATGTAAAGGGCTGTCACCATTGGACCCCTTTACTTCTCTTCTTATTTTTTACTTTGTAAAAAATTAAAAACAAAATTACACATGTGATATCCCTGCGTCCTTATGACCCAGAGAAGGAAGATAGTACATTTAACCCCTTAATGACGCGGCCCCCTCCCTCCCCCCCCTTTCTTCTTTTCCTCCTCCTGTTTAAAAAAATCATAACTCCTTCATTCATCCATCGACATCGCTGTATGAGGGCTCGTTGTTTTTTGCTGGACTAGTTGTATTTTTCCATGGTGCTATTTAATGTACTGAAAAACTTTTTACTCCACTTAGGATTTAGTAAATGGAAAAAAACCAAAACAACAACATTCCGCCATCTTTCGGTGCGTCTTGTTTCTACGGCGCATAAACTGCAACAAAAATGACCTGATAGCTTTATTGTGCGCGTCGGTACGATTACTGCGATACCAAACCTGTAGAGGGTTTTTTTTGCTGTACTGTTTGTATTTTTTTTCAAAGACATTTAATTTTTTTAAATTATTTTCTGCCATCTTCTGCGCGCGATAACTTTTTTATTTTTTCATCGACATAGTTCAGCGAGGGCTCATTTTTTGCGGGACGTCCTGTAGTTTACGATCGTACTAATTTGGAATACATACGACTTTTTGATCGCTTTTTATTGCATTTTTTCTGGGAGACAGGGTTACTGAAAAAGTGCATTTGTGGCGTTCTTTATTTTTTTTTTCCGGACTACATTCACCGTCTGCAGTAAATAATGCACTACTGTGATAGATCGGACTTTTACGGATGCGGCGATACCAAATATGTATTTTTCTTTCACGATTTAGATTTTTTTTTATCATCAATATGGCAAAAGGGGGAGATTTAAACTTTTATTGCTTTTTTTTTTTTTTTTTTCCAACTGTGAAAAAGTTGTGAAAAAGAAAAAAACTCTTACAATTTGGTATTGGCATAATCGTAGCGGCCGGTAGAATAACTATAATATATTATTTATACTGCAGTGAAAAATAAAAAACAGCCAGAATTACAGATTTTGTTTATCTTGCAACTAGAAGAAAAATGGAATAAAAAGCGATAAAAATTTTACATGTCCCAAAAAATTAGGCCTATTTCAGACGACCGTATATCAGCCAGGTTTTCACGCCGGCCGATATACGGCGTCTCCCTCTGCAGGGGGAGGAGGCTGGAAGAGCCCCCTGCACTATTTTCAATGAGAGGAGGGATGGGGGTGGAGCTAATTCACAGAACTTAACCCCACCCCTATCCCGCCTCTTCTCATTGCAAATAGTGCAGAGGGGTGGAGAGGGGGTGGAGAGCAGGCAGAGAGGGGGCGGGAGCTCAGAGCCCTGCTCCCGACTCTTCCAGCCTCCTTCCCCTGCAGAGAGAGACGACGTATATCGGTCGGCGTGAATACCCAGCTGATATACGGTCGTCTGAATGCGCCCTAAGATAAATGAAGCCTGAAGTTCATCCTGCAATAAACACGGCCGCCTAGAGCGCTGGCGATGGGAAATAACATTATTACGGCTCTTGGAATGTGGAGACACAAAAGCAAACCTTTAAGAAAAAAATGTTTTAAACGTACAAAAATAGCAAAATAAAACCTGTATAAACCCGATATCACCGGATCATGTGACTCAGAGAATAACGTTATCGCACTATTTATTCTGCACGCCGAACGCCGTAAAAAGGAAATCCAAAAGACAAATGACAGAATTTCTTTTTTCCCCCCAATCTCTCTACAAATTTTTTTACAAAAGTTCTGCAATACATTATATTTACCCAAAAATGATGCCATCAAAAAGTACAACTTGTCCCGCAAAAAACAAGCCCTCATACGGCCGTATCAGTGGGAAAATGAAAAAGTTATGGAACGAGACTGGGAAATTAGTTGAAATTAAATGATTGGCCCATGTAAAGAACCTGCCCTGGTGGGTCTGATGGGGAGTGGGTAAGAAACCCGCCACTGAAGGGGTTAAAGAACCTGCCCTGGTGGGTCTGACAGGGGGGTAAGAAACCCGCCACTGAAGGGGTTAAAGAACCTGCCCTGGTGGGTCTGACAGGGGGGTAAGAAACCCGCCACTCAAGGGGTTAAAGAACCTGCCCTGGTGGGTCTGACAGGGGGGGGTAAGAAACCCGCCACGGGGTTACCGCTCCCCCCAGCAGTGAGGAGACAGAATGGACTCACAGGCACACGAGCGCTCCAGTCACTGTCAGTGGGATTCTGCCGGTAGCCAGCGGCGCCATTGAAATGAATGGTGGGCTGACCACACAGGAGCAGCCAGCGCTCCCTTCATGGTGACATCACTGTGGGGAAGAGGCGACTCCTGCAGTGGCAGAAGAGTGGGAAATGGGAGTCACATTCAGGGGCGAGACCCCCCAACCAGGAAGCTCTCCCCTGTCCAGTGGCATCGGCTAAACTGAGGTGCAAAGACTAAGAAATCCACCCGTTCTTCGCCCCTAGCACCCACAAGGACGTCAGATTAGCAGGTGGAGGTCCCCAGATGTCACCAAAGACAGCAGGTGCCCCGAAGGGAATGTGGGACAGAGTGGCCACCAGGGGGGAGAGGTCGCAGTCAGGAGCTGGACAAAAACGTAATCCAGAAACCAATGTCCGTATCACACGGAGGGTAAGGCTCTGGGCTCGTGTATCCACACGCCTACCACCTCTCATGGCTGTATTACATGCTTCCTGTCATCTCACATGTGTCCTGGTGTATCCGCGCACCTATCTCCTCTCATGGCTGTATTACATGCTGCCTGTCATCTCACATGTGTCCTGGTGTATCCGCACGCCTATCACCTCTCATGGCTGTATTACATGCTGCCTGTCATCTCTTATGTGTCCTCGTGTATCCGCGCGCCTATCACCTCTCATGGCTGTATTACATGCTGCCTGTCATCTCCCATGTGTCCTGGTGTATCCGCACACCCATCACCTCTCATTGCTGTATTACATGCTGCCGGTCTTCTCACATGTGTCCTGGTGTATCCGCGCGCCTATCACCTCTCATGGCTGTATTACATGCTGCCTGTCTTCTCATGTGTCCTGGTGTATCCGCGCACCAATCACCTCTCATTGCTGTATTACATGCTGCCTGTCTTCTCACATGTGTCCTGGCGTATCCACACGCCTATCACCTCTTATGGCTGTATTACATGCTGCCTGTCATCTCACATGTGTCCTGGTGTATCCGCACGCCTATCACCTCTCATGACTGTATTACATGCTGCCTGTCATCTCACATGTGTCCTGGTGTATCCGTGCACCCATCACCTCTCATGGCTGTATTACATGCTGCCTGTCTTCTCACATGTGTCCTGGTGTATCCACACGCCTACCACCTCTCATGGCTGTATTACATGCTGCCTGTCATCTCCCATGTGTCCTCGTGTATCCGCGCGCCTATCACCTCTTATGGCTGTATTACATGCTGCCTGTCATCTCACATGTGTCCAGGTGTATCCGCGCACCCATCACCTCTCATTGCTGTATTACATGCTGCCTGTCTTCTCACATGTGTCCTGGTGTATCCACACGCCTACCACCTCTCACGGCTGTATTACATGCTGCCTGTCTTCTCACATGTGTCCTGGTGTATCCACACGCCTACCACCTCTCATGGCTGTATTACATGCTTCCTGTCATCTCACATGTGTCCAGGTGTATCCGTGCACCCATCACCTCTCATGGCTGTATTACATGCTGCCTGTCTTCTCACATGTGTCCTGGTGTATCCGCGCGCCTATCACCTCTCATGGCTGTATTACACGCTGCCTGTCTTCTCATGTGTCCTGGTGTATACGTGCGCCTATCACCTCTCATGGCTGTATTACATGCTGCCTGTCATCTCACATGTGTCCTGGTGTATCCGCGCACCTATCACCTCTCATGGCTGTATTACATGCTGCCTGTCTTCTCACATGTGTCCTGGTGTATCCGTGCGCTTATCACCTCTCATGGCTGTATTACATGCTGCCTGTCATCTCACGTGTCCTGGTGTATCCGTGCGCCTATCACCTCTCATGGCTGTATTACATGCTGCCTGTCTTCTCATGTGTCCTCGTGTATCCGCGCACCTATCACCTCTCATGGCTGTATTACGTGTCCTGGTGTATCCGCACGCCTATCACCTCTCATGGCTGTATTACGTGTCCTGGTGTATCCGCACGCCTATCACCTCTCATGGCTGTATTACATGCTGCCCGCCTCCTCTTATATGTAACATATTCTATGTCCTGCCATGTCAGTGTATATTGCTAAGTGTATTACTTCTTCACTCTACCGTTTTACCTCTGCTTACAATAAGGCTAACAGTGGATATGTCTCCACCGTCATTGTGTTGCAGGGAAGGTTATCTGCCGGTCTACTGATGCTCCACTCGTAGGGAGGACAGAACGGTCCATCAAACTACAAGTGAGGACAGTGATGTAACTGCCCCCGGACCTCCGCCGCGCCGCAGACCTCCGCCGCACCGCGTCTCACCTCTAGGGGTGGAAATCCGTGAACCTCCCATGCTATAGGGTGGTGGCTGACCACCAAGTAGAGAGCAACATGGCGACGGGCTGCCGCAATTACCACTGCTCGCCCGAGGACCCCCGAGATCATTGGAAGACCCTCAGGTTTCCTCGTAACTCACCAAGAAAAAACAGCTGGCGTACAAATTCAGGAAAAACCCGACGTGAGCGGGAGATACGATGTGACCTGTATGACGAGTGACCGCAGGCCGCGCCGCACCCCGCTCGTAAATACCACGGCACCTGAGGGGCGTATACAGACCTGTATACTGCTCTACAGGACAACCTGTGGCGGCGTATATAGGTAATATACAGGACACCAGCGTATACAGGTGAGCTAATATACGGGACATATATTACCCGGCGTATACAGCTAATACACAGGACACCTAATATACGGGACGTATATACCAGCGTATACAGGTGAGCTAATATACGGGACACATATTACCCGGCGTATACAGCTAATACACAGGACACCTAATATACGGGACGTATATACCAGCGTATACAGGTGAGCTAATATACGGGACACATATTACCCGGCGTATACAGCGAATATACAGGACACCTAATATACAGGTGAGCTAATATACAGGACACATATATGTCCCGTATATTAGCTCACCTGTATACGGCGGTATATACGTCCTGTATATTAGCTGTATACGCCGGGTAATATATGTCCCGTATATTAGCTCACCTGTATATTACCCGGCGTATACAGCTAATATACAGGACACATATACCGGCGTATACAGGTGAGCTAATATACGGGACACATATATACCGGCGTATACAGGTGACCCAATATCCAGGAACCTAATATACAGGTGAGCTAATATGCCTGACACCTAATATACCAGTGTATACAGTTATACTAATATACAGGACACATATATACCGGCGTATCCAGGTGATCTTAATCTACAGGACGTATATACCAGCGTACACAGGTTACGTATATCCAGGTGATGTCCTCTGCACAGGGTTATCCCACACCGCTATACACAGGACAGCTCACACTCTGCATCCCCATACTGACCGTCTCTCACTGACAGCTCCCGCCCCCTCATTAATAACCACGCCCACTAATAGTAGAACGTACCAATCATGACCATTCCCGGTTCCCGTACAGCCTTCCCTCATCCTGAGCGACAATCACCGCAGCCAATCAGGCGTGGCAGAGCAGGACGCGGAGGTGGAGTCAACCGGCAAAACACAGCGCCCCCCAGTAGAGGGATGTGTCATGCGGAAGAAGCCGGCTGTGGAAGAGCAGCACACGGACACTTACCTGCTCGAAGCGCGGTCTCCCCAAAACAAACGGATGGTCGTCCGGCGCCATGTCAAGTCTCCGCGGTGTGTTGGTCTCCCCCGCCGCGGGGGGTGCCGGGAGTTGTAGTCCTGGCGGGGACTCCCCGACTCCTTCTGCCCTCATCTCTCGGCTGCTACCGCTACTCTCTGGGATGAAGCAGGAGGAGCGCCAGGCTCCGCCCAGACGTGTGACGTCAGACGTCGGCAAGCGCTAGGATTCATGGGAGATGTAGTCCGGATGACCAGCAGTGGTCTAGTCAGAGCAAAACTACGTGACAGCTGAGTGCAGTGCGCCCTATAACCTGCTCAAACGTACCCACCGTACTGGACGCCCTGCTACACCACATCATTGTGTCGTGCAAACGGTGACTTCTTATCGTGCATCCTTAATGTCATGCAAGCATCAATATCATCAGTGTCTGATTTCTGTATTATACTCCAGAGCTGCACTCACTATTCTGCTGCTGGAGTCACTGTGTACATACATTACTTATCCTGTACTGATCCTGAGTTACATCCTGTATTATACCCCAGAGCTGCACTCACTATTCTGCTGGTGGAGTCACTGTGTACATACATTACTTATCCTGTACTGCTCCTGAGTTACATCCTGTATTATACTGCAGAGCTGCACTCACTATTCTGCTGGTGGAGTCACTGTGTACATACATTACTTATCCTGTACTGCTCCTGAGTTACATCCTGTATTATACTCCAGAGCTGCACTCACTATTCTGCTGCTGGAGTCACTGTGTACATACATTACTTATCCTATACTGACCCTGAGTTACATCCTGTATTATACTCCAGAGCTGCACTCACTATTCTGCTGGTGGAGTCACTGTATACATACATTACTTATCCTGTACTGATCCTGAGTTACATCCTGTATTATACACCAGAGCTGCACTCACTATTCTGCTGGTGGGGTCACTGTATACATACATTACTTATCCTGTACTGCTCCTGAGTTACATCCTGTATTATACACCAGAGCTGCACTCACTATTCTGCTGGCGGAGTCACTGTGTACATACATTACTTATCCTGTACTGCTCCTGAGTTACATCCTGCATTATACTCCAGAGCTGCACTCACTATTCTGCTGGTGGAGTCACTGTGTACATACATTACTTATCCTGTACTGATCCTGAGTTACATCCTGTATTATACTCCAGAGCTGCACTCACTATTCTGCTGGTGGAGTCACTGTGTACATACATTACTTATCCTGTACTGATCCTGAGTTACATCCTGTATTATACTCCAGAGCTGCACTCACTATTCTGCTGATGGAGTCACTGTGTACATACATTACTTATCCTGTACTGATCCAGAGTTACATCCTGTATTATACTCCAGAGCTGCACTCACTATTCTGCTGGTGGAGTCACTGTATACATACATTACTTATCCTGTACTGATCCTGAGTTACATCCTGTATTATACCCCAGAGCTGCACTCACTATTCTGCTGGCGGAGTCACTGTGTACATACATTACTTATCCTGTACTGCTCCTGAGTTACATCCTGTATTATACTCCAGAGCTGCACTCACTATTCTGCTGGTGGAGTCACTGTGTACATACATTACTTATCCTGTACTGCTCCTGAGTTACATCCTGTATTATACCCCAGAGCTGCACTCACTATTCTGCTGGTGGAGTCACTGTTTACATACATTACTTATCCTGTACTGATCCTGAGTTACATCCTGTATTATACTCCAGAGCTGCACTCACTATTCTGCTGGTGGAGTCACTGTGTACATACATTACTTATCCTGTACTGCTCCTG
Organism: Eleutherodactylus coqui; assembly: GCF_035609145.1. NCBI lineage: Eukaryota > Metazoa > Chordata > Amphibia > Anura > Eleutherodactylidae > Eleutherodactylus > Eleutherodactylus coqui. Next base: position 5,477,112 of record NC_089843.1, on the reverse strand, counting down.
AGTTACATCCTGTATTATACTCCAGAGCTGCACTCACTATTCTGCTGGTGCCGTCACTGTGTACATACATTACTTATTCTGTATTATACTGCAGAGCTGCACTCACTATTCTGCTGGTGGGGTCACTGTTTACATACATTACTTATCCTGTACTGATCCTGAGTTATATCCTGTATTATACTCCAGAGCTGCACTCACTATTCTGCTGGTGGAGTCACTGTGTACATACATTACTTATCCTGTACTGATCCTGAGTTACATCCTGTATTATACCCCAGAGCTGCACTCACTATTCTGCTGGTGGAGTCACTGTGTACATATATTACTTATCCTGTACTGCTCCTGAGTTACATCCTGTATTATACCCCAGAGCTATACTCACTATTCTGCTGGTGGAGTCACTGTGTACATACATTACTTATCCTGTACTGCTCCTGAGTTACATCCTGTATTATACCCCAGAGCTGCACTCACTATTCTGCTGGTGGAGTCCCTGTTTACATACATTACTTACCCTGTACTGCTCCTGAGTTACATCCTGTATTATACTCCAGAGCTGCACTCACTATTCTGCTGGTGGAGTCACTGTGTACATACATTACTGATCCTGTACTGATCCTGAGTTACATCCTGTATTATACTCCAGAGCTGCACTCACTATTCTGCTGGTGGAGTCACTGTGTACATACATTACTTATCCTGTACTGCTCCTGAGTTACATCCTGTATTATACTCCAGAGCTGCACTCACTATTCTGCTGGTGGAGTCACTGTTTACATACATTACTTTTTTTTTTTATTAATTTTTTTTTTTTAAACCCACCACCTAAAGAATAAAACCTTACATAATCCTAAACCCTATACCCAGACCAAACCACCACACACCCCAAACAACCCCCTACGGTGCAGCCTGGGAGCCACGCCTGCATCCCAAGTCCGTGCTCAATGCTATGTCCAGGACGAGCCTAGCTGCACCGCATACACACACCCTGCCCGCCGCAGCCTGAGGGCCACGCCCGCACCAACAGTCCGTGCCCAGTGTTCATTGTCCGGGATGTGTCAAGCTACGGCTGAGGCATAAATCCCCCCCTCCCCCCAATAAACCCCCACCCAACCTATCTATAACCCCTAGCCCTATATACAAAACAAAACATATAACCTCTCACATTACATAACTACAAACCAACACTACATATTAATACCCGAAAGCCTAAGGTTCAGTTACCTGCAGCCGTACATACCTGATCTCTGACCGAAAACAAAAACTCTACTAGTGTCACACTCAGCCCTCCACAAGGACTGGATATGATAAGCCGGGCACCGACCAAATAGAGAAACACTATCCCTATAGTTAATCTGTCCCTACAATGTCCCTACTCCTTCCCTAAAACTTACCCTCAGAGAAACTGTCCCTACCTCTCCCTATTCTGTCCCTACAAAGACCCTAACAATAAGAAGACTGTCCCTAACGAAATACAAACCCTCTCCATAGGAGAGAGGCCTTAGTCGTGCCCAACCTCTCATAATCCAGAGAGCGCACCTTCACCAGGTCACCAAGGATGTTCCTATTCACCTCATCCGCGGGGAGGATTTTCTCTTCCGTCGAAACTAGACACCGTGCGTTCCAAATGTGAAACCTGACCACTAGGCTGACTAAGAATAAAGTGCACCGGTCCCTGCGACCAAGGTCCCCGAATGCCCCATAGACCCATTCCGCATACGAGAGGCGTGCCAACCTGGGCCAACCAATGGAGGCTCCCACCCGTTTGTACACCTCTGTATTAAAGGGACACTGAAGCAGGAAATGCTCCATGCTTTCCAGTACGTTGCTGCACTCCTGGCGGGGGCAACCCCTATCCACCAGAGGCCTGCTCTTCAAGTTGTCCCTTACATACAGTCTCCCGTGGAAACAGCGCCAAGTCAAGTCCCAAAACTTCAAGGGGATCCTGTCAGAATTCAATAAACGTAACCCTCCCTCCAGGTCCCGACTTGGGCAGTCCTTGAGCGCCAGGGGCTTCTGGAAATGGGTCAACAGAACCCTCTTATCGAGGAGTTTCCTCAACAGAGTTCTGATCTCCCACATCCCCAGACCCCACCGACGTATCATCTTCAGAACCACGGTAGCGCAAGCCGGAAGATGCCCGTGCGGCGTGCGAAGATCCTTCACTCGCCCTCCAGTCTCCCATTCCTGGAAGAAAGGCCGAAGCCATCCCCAACAGGAGAATACCCACGGAGGAGCCCTCTCTTGCCAGAGGTTGCCTATATTGATCTTAACAAAGGTGTTTACGAGAAACACCACGGGGTTGGCCATAGATAACCCCCCTAGTCTCCTCGTGCGATATGTGACATCTCTCCTAATTAGGTTCAACCTGTTCCCCCACAACATTAGGAAGAACAGGTTGTAGACCCGGGTCCAGAGAGGCTCTGGCAAAATGCATACGCTGCCCAGGTAGATGAATAAAGGGAGCAGGTATGTTTTGATCAGGTTAACCCTTTCCCGAAGGGTCAAAGACCAACCCTTCCACCTTGCCACCTTCTGAGTGGCACCATCGAGCCTGACCACCCAATTTTGCATGGGGTAATCTCCCCGGCCAAATTTGATGCTGAGAACTTTAGCCGAGTCCTGGGGCACTGGAAGGGTGTCCGGGAGACTAAATGTAGGATCTCCCCTTCCTAACCAGAGACTTTCGCACTTATCCCAGTTGATGCCGGACCCGGATGCTTCCGAGTAGCGATCCACCTCTGCCATCACGTACTCTGCCTCCCCCCTCGAGGACACAAAGACGGTAACGTCATCAGCGTACGCTGCCACCCTGAGGGCGGCTTCCGACACCGCCAGATCCATCCCGACCCCCGCCATAAGCCCACCATCAATCATCCTAAGGAAAGGATCAATGGCAAACACGTACAGCAAGGGGCTCAGAGGACAACCCTGACGGACGCCAGACTCAACCTCAAATGGGTGGCCGACCCAACCGTTCACTAGGGGGAAAGTCTCAGCCCCCGCGTACAATGTCCTGAGCCAATTGACAAACCCCACTGGCAGGCCATACCTCAGAAGAACAGACCAGAGGTACTCGTGATTAACCCGATCAAACGTTTTGGCCTGATCCAAGGACAGCAGGTACCCCTCCCAGTGACCAGCCCTACCCTGCTCCACTGCCTCCCGGACACCTAGAACAGCACTAAAGGTGCTACGGCCTGGAACAGAGCAATCCTGGGTGCCTGAGAGGAGCCGGGGTGCAAACTTGACCAGCCGATTAAACAGCACTTTTGCCAGAACCTTCCTGTCTGTATTGAGAAGCGCTATGGGACGCCAGTTCTCAATACGGCTCGAGTCTTTACCCTTTGACAGAAGGATCAAAGCCGACCTCCTCATTGACTTTGGGAGAGTGTCCGAGGAAAGACACTCATTGAAGACCTCAGTCAAGAGGGGACTCAAGAGGTCCTTAAAGGTCTTATAGTACTCAGATGTTAAGCCATCCGGTCCTGGCGATTTTTTGAGCGCAAGCCCATCAATCCCCAGTTTAACTTCCTCTATGTTGATCTCCTCTGTCAAAACATTAAGGGAGATGTCATCCCCTGGCTCAGGAACAGCTTCAGCCAGGAAAGCCGACATCACATCTCGATCTAGATCCCTCTTTCTCAAAAGGTGCGAGTAGAAGGATCTGATGACTTCCAGAATCCCTGATCTGGACCTGTTCAGAGATCCCGTACCGTCGATCAGTCCAGTGACAACTTTACGATTCACTGACATCTTGCAGTTTCTGTAAGGGTCAGGTGAGTGGTACTTCCCGAAGTCCCTCTCAAAAACCAAAGATGTGTGCCTATTATACTGGCACCCTTTGAGCAAAGACTTCACTCTGGAGATCTCCTCGCGGCTACCTCCAGTCGAGACGAGATGTTCGAGTTTCCTCCTCAGGCCCTGATAAAGACGGTACTTACTCAGGCTCCTGAGGCTAGAGAGCTGGCGGAAGAACCTCGCCGCCCTGATCTTGAGCATCTCCCACCACTCTGACTTACTGCTACAAAGATCCAGTAATGGTACCTGGCTCTGCAGAAAATCCTCAAAGGACTGTCTTATCTCTGCTTCCTCCAGGAGTGATGAATTCAGCCTCCATAAGCCTCTACCCATCCGGGGGGTCTCTGCAACATTCAGGGAAAACAAAATCAGACAGTGGTCGGAGAATTCCACCTCAACAACAGAAACTGGTGAAGAGATGGCTTCCTCCTTCAAATAAAACCTATCTATTCTAGACCTGCACTCGCCTCTATAATAGGTGAAACCCGCGTGGCCTGGAGTGTGCCGGATGTGGACATCCACCAGGCGAGCTTCGCTAGCTATGCTATTAAGCGCGACGCTATCATAAGTCAGCTTGCCTAGGGAGCCTCCCCTGTCACGGGTCCTCGTGACTGCGTTAAAGTCACCCCCAAAGATCACCTGCCGACTGGTAAAAAGGTACGGCTTGATCCTCATAAAGAGATCCTTGCGGTCCCGCTTGGTTTGGGGACCGTAGATGTTGATTAGCCGAAGCTCTTGTCCCTTCATGAGAACATCCAGGATCAAGCACCTCCCTATTTCTAACTCGATAACCCGTCGGCATTCAACCGCTGCAGTAAAAAGTACCGCCACTCCGCTATATGGCTCGGCCGCAAGAGACCAGTAAGATGGACCAGACCTCCATTCCCTCCTTGCATTATGCACAGCTGCCAAATTTGGCAGCCTGGTCTCTTGCAAAAACAAAATGTCGGCTTCAACGCGGCCGAGAAAATCAAAGGCCGCAAATCTAGCCATATCAGACTTAATGCTGGCAACATTAATGGATGCCAGCGTCAACGGAGCGGGTGCCGCCATCATTGGTGATTGAGTTAGATGGCTTTCTTCTTCCCACCCCCCTTCTCATCAGGGTCTGAGGATGACCCCTTGCCACGTTTCTTGGACACTGAAAGGTCCATGGCAAGGGGCTCCTCAACCTCGTCCTCCTTGCCACTGGGCTCTGGGCCAGCCCTCCCCCTGGAGGTCACCAAACCCCCACAAGAGGAAGGCTCAGCACCCCCTGTAGGCCCCACGCTTGTCCTAGGCACCTCTCCCTCCGAGGACGAGAGAGCTTGGTACCTGTTGGAGAGCCCAACAAGAGGAGAGTTTGGATTGCCTTCCTGCACCTGGCCCGTTGCAGGGGAAGATTTCCCTTCCCTTTTTTTCATTTTCTTGGAGCCCTGCTTGCGCTTTTTCTTTTGCCACTCATCCTTGCCCTCACCCACACTTTCATAGTGGGAAGAATCGGAATAAGTGGCATCCTCTTCCCTTTGGATCCTCCTGACCTCCTCATCCAGCTCCCTGTCCCCTGGAGCCTCAGCCACATGATTTGCGTCCGGAGCAGGGGCCAGCATTGACCCACCTGCCACCTGGGTTTCCACCAGCTCCCTGCCCCTTCCACGCTTCTCTTGGCGCCTTAGCTTGGCTGCCCCAGCATGTTTGTTCTTCCTTGGCTCCTGGGCTCCATCGCCTCTGCTGGTCCCCTCCCCTGCAGAAGCAACCTCACGGCTCTCCTCCGCTGGGGCCCTGACCGCATTGGCGAAACAGCGCGGACAGCGACTGAATGGGTGACCGAGGTCACCACACAGGTGACACCTAATCTCTGTACAAGATGCCGCAAGATGACCTACCTCGCCACACAGAGCGCACTTGATGACGTTACAGGCTGCACTCAAATGTGTGGGGTCGCCGCACTTGTGACAGAGCTTCGGCTGCCCCTGGTAGAAGGCCAAGATACGATCCCTGCCAAGGAAAGCCGCGGATGGTATGTGGGCCACCGAATTCACTGAACGCTTAAGTTTCACCATAAACGTCCAGGCTCCGGACCAGATGCCGTGTTCGTCCCGGTTCTTATTGGGCATATCCACCACCTCTCCATACCGACTTATCCAAGTCATGATATCGTAACAAGAGAGGGACTCGTTACGAGTCAAAACGGTCACTCTCTTGACTCCAGTCTGGCGGGTTACCACTTGTGCAGCGATACCGCGCCAGCCGGGCTCGTCCTTCATCAGCTCATAATTCCCCCAGAAGAGCTCCAGGCCCTCCGGGCGAGCAAAGCTGATGTCGAATTCAGACGTGCCATAAGGATGAATCAGGGCATAGATGTCATTTGCCCTGAACCCCATCTTTAGCAGAAGCTCCAGCACCTTACTCCTGGATGGGCACGCGTCATTGCCTCTCCACTGAAGACGAGCCACATTCCTACGGCCAATGTCCTGCCCGGTTGTCGGCAGGGACCAGACGGTCTCCCCCCTTTGTTCTCGGAAGGCACCAAGACCATGTCTCTCCACCCAGAGAGACAAATCCACAACTCTGCCCCCTACATTCATCGAGCTCTCCCCCCTCCTCAAGGCCTCCAGGAGGCGCTGTTGCAAAACGCCGTCCCCAGAGCCCAAGGACAAGGAGGACGCCTCTCCCCTCCCTCCAGCGGCGACACTGGCATAACTTCTACCAGCTGTTGTCGCCGCTGGAGGGGCGACTGGATCCTGACCCACCCCCTGACTACCCTCCGAAGCCCCACCCTCCCGTACAGCTGATGGCATACTAGCCGGGGAATCGGGGATACCTGGAGTTCCCAGGGTCCCCACAGAAGCAGGGGCAGCAGGGACAGGGGCAACAGGGGTACCCACAGCCGCATTCATTATCACACTCTCATCTGCCTTAGCTGCTGGACCAGGACCCATTTTACCTTTATCCTTATTTTTCCCTTTCTGCCCAGAGGGCAAGTCCATGGCACCTTCAGTGGGTGGCTGAAGATGCACGCCAGCAGCTTCCGTATCTGGCCCTTCAACACTTCTTTTGGTTTTGGTGGCTGTAGCTCCGCCCACCTTAGCCACTCTGGAAGTTGTAGTTCCTCCAACTTTACTTCGCACAACAGGCTGATGTTTACCATGGGTGGGAGGATCGGCAGACCCAGCCACCACCCACTGCGCCCCCTCTGCACCTGAAAGACGCTTTAGGGACACAGGGGGGACAGCTAAGCCACCACCGGTGGGACCTGGCGCCGGATCACGCCCCCCTCCCACTGGGACGTGACCGACAGCACCAGTACCTCTGGACTGGCCGCGACCCTTCGCTTTCCCAACGCTCTTCTCCACCTCCTTTACTCCTCCATTCCCACTACTAGCACAAGCGGACTTGGAGTTTTGGGCCGCATTAACCCTCTCTTCCCCAGTCCCCTGCACTGGACCCACCACAGAGCCCGGGACTAGGAGCTCAGGGTTACCATCCTGGTCTGACTTTGCAGCCAAACCAGAGTGCTTGGTGACATAAACGAACTTTTCTTGAATATATGTCTTTTCCTTTTTCCTCCTCTTTTTGCTTGAGGTCTCTGGGGGTAAATCATTCCCAAAATAGCAGGACTGCAGCCTCTCTGGGGACTCCTGCAGCTGTATCTGCCGCATTATCAGCGCCCCCTCTCCACTGCTGCTGCAGCTGTCATCAGTGTCCTCCAGGTCAGACTCGCCCGACGTGGGGGGCAGGCTCACCTGTTCAGCTGGGATGCTGGGCCCAGTAGTCCCAGCTGGCAGTGACAATTGATGCTCACCAGAGCACCCAGCTCGCCCATCTTCAGCACTGTCTGATTCGCCCGTGCTGCTGCTTGAGTGCCTGGCAGAGCGCTCTTTAATAGCAGCGCTGCTCACTGACGCCATTTTGCTGAACCTTTCATCGTTCAAGAGCTTTTCTTTGAAAGGTCCACTTGTTTCCAGGATCCTTTCCCTTTCTTCCGCATAGAACTCAATGGCCTCCTCACAGGCTTCAATCTGACGCGATATGGCCAATTTCCTGGTGCGGGATCTGGCCCGCTCCGCATCATAGCGGGCAATGCGCAGCTCCTGCCTATATTTGTAAAGCTGCCTCCCGACATGCCCAAAGTCCTTCATATATTTGGCAATGCGTGATGCCACATCCGTTACAGACTCGCCCTCCTTACGATCAGCCCAACTTGCCTGCAAACGTTGTTTTGCCGCATGATCCTCCTCTTTCTTCCTCTGGCTGCGAGTCCTCCTTGGCTCCTCCAGGGGAGTCAGGGTGACGTTGCTGCCACTCCGACTAGGTGTTCTCCCCTCCTGGGGTGCAGTCCTCCCTCCCCCCGACCGAAGCCGGAGGGAGGAGGTCTGGGACTCCATGGCTGGAGCAAGCCCAGCACCTGTAGACTTGGCTGGGTAAGCTTTCCTCTTACTGGTGACCACACCCTGGATCCTGCAGAGCTCTCACACACCCAACCTTCTCCAGAGATGCACTCACTATTCTGCTGGTGGAGTCACTGTGTACATACATTACTTATCCTGTACTGATCCTGAGTTACATCCTGTATTATACTCCAGAGCTGTACTCACTATTCTGTTGGTGGAGTCACTGTGTACATACATTACTTATCCTGTACTGACCCTGAGTTACATCCTGTATTATACTGCAGAGCTGCACTCACTATTCTGCTGGTGGAGTCACTGTGTACATACATTACTTATCCTGTACTGCTCCTGAGTTACATCCTGTATTATACTCCAGAGCTGCACTCACTATTCTGCTGGTGGAGTCACTATATACATACATTACTTATCCTGTACTGATCCGGAGTTAAATCCTGTATTATACCCCAGAGCTGCACTCACTATTCTGCTGGTGGAGTCACTGTGTACATACATTACTTATCCTGTACTGCTCCTGAGTTACATCCTGTATTATACTCCAGAGCTGCACTCACTATTCTGCTGGTGGAGTCACCGTGTACATACATTACTTATCCTGTACTGATCCTGAGTTACATCCTGTATTATACTCCAGAGCTGCACTCACTATTCTGCTGGTGGAGTCACTATATACATACATTACTTATCCTGTACTGATCCGGAGTTACATCCTGTATTATACCCCAGAGCTGCACTCACTATTCTGCTGGTGGAGTCACTGTGTACATACATTACTTATCCTGTACTGATCCTGAGTTACATCCTGTATTATACTCCAGAGCTGCACTCACTATTCTGCTGGTGGAGTCACTGTGTACATACATTACTTATCCTGTACTGATCCGGAGTTACATCCTGTATTAGGCCTCATCCCCACAGCCATGTTGGACTCTGCCAGCGGAATATCGCAACAGAGTCCGACACAGCTCCCCACAAAGTCCCGATACTCGCCTTACTAGATTTGTCGCAGGAGAACCGCCCAGCGAGCTGGCACGCATGTACATTGCAGCGCATGACGCTGGCGGTGGGCGGTGACACGTAATCACGCGATACTTCTGTTTTGCTCACAGCAGAAGTATCGCGTGACGGAAAGCTTCCATTGACTGCAATAAAATCCGGCTGCGTGTTTTTCCGCAATTTGTTTCACGCGGCGGAATTCCGCAGCATAAACGCTGCAAGGCAAAAAGCTAATGGGTTCAATAGAGCCAAATAGCTGCGTGAAATGTGGCAGAAATCCGTCCGTGGGAATTATATGAAAGAGCTGGTAATACTGAGACAACCAGTGGGGCCACTATTACTACTGAGGCCATTAATGGGCTCACTACTTCTATCACAGCCACTAATGGGGCCACTATTACTACTGAGGCCATTAATGGGCTCACTACTTCTATCACAGCCACTAATGGGGCCACTATTACTACTGAGGCCATTAATGGGCTCACTACTTCTATCACGGCCACTAAGGGGGACACTTACTATTGGGGATACTTTTACTACTTGGGCTACTATGGGGGTCAGTATTAATACTGGGGCCACTATAGGGGTTACCATTACTACTTGGGCCACTAACAAGGTCACTATTACTGCTAGAACCACTAACGGTGTCACTCTAACTACTGGGGCCATTAAGAAGGTCACCATCACTACTGGGATCACTAATGGGGGATCGCTATTACTACTTGGGTCATTAAGAAGGGCACTATCACTACTGTGATCACTAATGGGGGATCGCTATTACTACTTGGGCCACTAACAAGGTCACTATTACTGCTAGAACCACTAACGGGGTCACTAACTACTGGGGCCATTAAGAAGGTCACTATTACTACTGGGATCACTAATGGGGGATCGCTATTACTACTTGGGTCATTAAGAAGGTCACTATCACTACTGGGATTACTATTACTATTCGGGCCACTAACTGGGTCACTGTTCCTACTCTTGCCAATAAGAGGCTCACTATTACTGCTAGAACCACTAACGGGGTCACTAACTACTGGGGCCATTAAGAAGGTCACTATCACTACTGGGATCACTAACGGGGGATCGCTATTACTATTCGGGCCACTAACAGGGTCTCTGTAACTACTGGGGACATTATTACTCCGTCACTTCAGACCAGTCTCAGTAGTTCACACGTGTGTTGGGTATCCTGTAATATGAGGGGGCTTTTTGTGGGAAGGGGGGAGATTTCACACTTCACTTCAGGCAGAATAAAGTCTTGGGGCACACCTGGAGGTAGGATATGAAGACTAAGTCTATATACCCGGGGAGGTGAGAAGGTATGATATCTGTAGGCAGGGTGCTTCACATGATGGACAACCACTGTCTTTCTCATACTTTATCTAGAGCCATGCTTATTTCCAGGAGACTAGTGTTAATCAATGACTCCTGCCCCATTTTTCTCCCCAGGTGTCTTGTCCACCAGGGGGCGGCACCTGCTGGCGTGCAGTTTGCATTTCCAGAGAAAATGGGCCTCATTTATTAAAACTGTCTAACAGAAAGATGTTCTAGTTGCCCATAACGACCAATCAGAACGCAGGTTTCACCTTAGCAGCTTTCAAAATTGAAAGCTGAGCTCTGATAGGACATCATACTGGTAGATAGTTTTCATCCTCTTCGAGCCCCAGGGCGTACATTTGTGTCCGGGGTGACTGAGGTTTGTATGGAGCAGGATTGGTATCCCATCTGGCTGCACATGTGGTAGGTGTGAGCTGACACCAGCGTGCAATAGCCACAATCAGCGTGACTCTCCTATACAAGTCTATGGAAAAGTGCACGCGGGACTTTGAAAAGAGTCAGATATACATGTCGTGTGCCGACTTCACCTGGTACAGCGCCGGATCGCGGGAGTGGGTGAGTCTAAAAAATACATCACCTTAATTAACTCAGTCTACAATGCTGCGGGACGCGACGGCCCTCTGATGGCGGCAAAATCACAGGAACTTGTGCTTAATTAGGAATTAGACTCCAGCCCCCGACTTGTCAGCGCTCACATGACTGAAATCAGCCAATGAATGGCAGTTTGTTCTATCCCCTAACCACAATCCCAAAGGCGAGAACGGTTTGAGGATAACAGAAGCGGTATCCGCAGGCAGAAGGAGTCTCCAAAGACCTCGGCTTCAACAGTTCCGAATGTTAATAAGCAAACTTTTGAATAGTTAGGTTTGGCTAGTTCGCTGAAATTTGCCCAAATGAGTTTGAACTGAACCAGAAGTTTACCAAAACCCCTAAAACTGGTGTCTGACAAATCTGCGAGCAATAGAAGCCCCGTACAATGCTCAGAGGGTATTACACTCCAGTGATCAGAGAACTGCACCAGTAGAACGCTGCTTTGGGGAGAACTTTGCTAAAAAGTTCAGTTCAGGTCCATGTCAAACCAAACTTTTAGTAGAATTTGACCGGCAACAGAGTTCTACTGGTTCACTTCACTCAACGCTAATTCCAAATGCTATCAAGAAGTTTACTACTCATGGAACTACTTGTGGAACAGTCAAGAACTTTTTAGGACGAGGTGGAAAGCGGAACATTCATCTATAAAAGTTGGTTTGAAATGTAGCAAAGAAACCACATACAACATCCAAAGGACTTCAGGCTTACCTGGAGGCGTCTGGACTGATGCTTTCACTCCGGACCAGACACTAGTTGCATGCTGAGCAAAACAGGGCTCTATGGGAGAAGCCCAAGGAGGACCCCACTGCTTAAGGCAAAAAACAGCAAATGAACCATAAGTTACATAGATAGAAATGCAGTCCTAAGCTTTCGCTCATGACCTTAAGGTTGTGAGTTCAATCCCCACATGCTTCAGGTATCTGGCTCAAGGTCAACTCAGCCTTCCATCCTTCTGATGTTGGTAAAATGAGCACCAAGCTTGGTGGGGCTTAATAAATAAATTACTTGAAAGCGCTTTGGAATAAGTTGGTGCTATACAAATAGCAAGATTTACATTTACAAACCACAAGCCTTCTGGAAAAATGTTCTGTGGACAGATCGAACCAATAGGAGCTCTTTGGCAATGCAGACCAGTGATATGTTTATAGAGCATGAAGTCCATAAAGGACAGCGTTCCCTACCTACAGTGAGACATACTACAGAAGCCATGATATTTTGGGGCTACTCTGCTGCTTCCGGGACTGCAGGCCTGGAATGTGTTAGAGGAATGATGACACCAAAAGATTGTTGATATAAGCAGCCAAGTGTAAGAAATGGGTCCGTACTGCTGGATAATGGCTCAGCACATCCAAAAGTACACAAGGAAGGTGAAGAAGGAAGAGATGGACAACCAACAGCAACGAGTCCCGATCTCAGCGTAGAGAGCTGGAAATAAATATTGGGCGATGGAACTTGCAAACATTTAGAAAATACCAACAGATTGGAGGCTCCTCCGCAGGCAGTTGTCATGGATGTAGTATATGGTGAAAGGTCCAGACTGCAGGCAGACGGTTCACCCCGGACTCTTTTCCTGTGAAGCTGTTGTGCTGAAATTAGTATGTGGTGGAAGGTCTGGACTGCAGGCGGCCGGTTCACCCCGGACTCTTCTCCTGTGAAGCCATGCTGTTGTGATGGATGTGGTATGTGATGGAAGGTCTGGACTGCAGGCGACCGGTTCACCCCGGACTCTTTTCCTGTGAAGCTGTTGTGATGGATGTAGTATGTGGTGGAAGGTCTGGACTGCAGGCGGCCGGTTCACCCCGGACTCTTCTCCTGTGAAGCCATGCTGTTGTGGTAGATATAGTATGTGATGGAAGGTCTGGACGGCAGGCGGTCAGTTCACCCTGGACTCTTCTCCTGTGAAGCCATGTTGTTGTGATGGATGCAGTATTTGGTGGTAGGTCTGGATTGCAGGCAGTCGGTTCACCCCGGACTCTTCTCCCGTGAAGCTGTTGTGATGCATGCAGTATACGGTGGAAGGTCTGGATTGCAGGCAGTCGGTTCACCCCAGACTCTTCTCCTGTGAAGCCATGCTGCTGTGATGGATGTAGTATATGGTGGAAGGTCTGGACTGCAGGCAGCCGGTTCACCCCAGACTCTTCTCCTGTGAAGCCATGCTGTTGTGATGGATATAGTATGTGGTGGTAAGTCCAGACTGCAGGTGGCCGGTTCAACCCAGACTCTTCTCCTGTGAAGCCATGCTGCTGTGATGGATGTAGTATATGGTAGAAGGTCTGGACTGCAGGCGGCCGGTTCACCTCAGACTCTTCTCTTGTCAAGCTGTTGTCATGAATGCAGCATATGGTGGAATGTGTGGACTGCAGGCAGTCGTTTTACCCCGGACTCTTCTCCTGTGAAGCCATGCTGTTGTGATGTAGTATACAGTGGAAGGTCTGGACTGTAGGCGGCCAGTTCACCCCAGACTCTTCTCCTGTGAAGCCATGCTGCTATGATGGATGCAGTATATGGTGGAAGGTCTGGACAGCAGGTGGCCAGTTCACTCTTCTCCTGTAAAAGCTGTTGTGATGGATGTAGTATGTGGTGGAAGGTCTGGACTGCAGGCGGCCGGTTCACCCCATAATCTTCTCCTGTGAAGTCATGCTGTTGTGATAGATGTAGTATATGGTGAAAGGTCTGGACTGAAGGCGGCCGGTTCACCCCGGACTCTTCTCCTGTGAAGCCATGCTGTTGTGGTAGATATAGTATGTGGTGGAAGGTCTGTACTGCAGGCAGCCGGTTCACCCCGGACTCTTCTCCCGTGAAGCTGTTGTGATGCATGCAGTATACGGTGGAAGGTCTGGACTGCAGGCAGTCGGTTCACTCCAGACTCTTCTCTTGTGAAGCCATGCTGCTGTGATGGATGTAGTATATAGTGGGAGGTCTGGACTACAGGTGGACAGTTCACCCCGGACTCTTCTCTTGTCAAGCTGTTTTCATGGATGCAGTATATGGTGGAATGTGTGGACTGCAGGCGGCCGGTTCACCCCAGACTCTTCTCCTGTGAAGCCATGCTGCTGTGATGGATGTAGTATATGATGGAAGGTCTGGACTGCAGGCAGCCGGTTCACCCCGGACTCTTCTCCTGTGAAGCCATGCTGCTGTGATGGATGTAGTATATGATGGAAGGTCTGGACTGCAGGCAGCCGGTTCACCCCGGACTCTTCTCCTGTGAAGCCATGCTGCTGTGATGGATGTAGTATATGATGGAAGGTCTGGACTGCAGGCGGCCGGTTCACTCCGGACTCTTCTGCTGTGAAGCCATGCTGTTGTGATGGATGTAGTATGCGGTGGAAGGTCTGGACTGCAGGCGGCCGGTTCACCCCGGACTCTTCTGCTGTGAAGCCATGCTGTTGTGATGGATGCAGTAAGTGGTGGAAGGTCTGGACGGCAGGCAGCCTGTTCACCCCGGACTCTTCTCCTGTGAAGCTGTTGTGATGGATGCAGTAAGTGGTGGAAGGTCTGGACTGCAGGCAGCCTGTTCACCCCGGACTCTTCTCCTGTGAAGCCATGCTGTTGTGATGGATGCAGTATATAATGGAAGGTCTGGACTGCAGGCGGCCGGTTCACCCCGGACTCTTCTGCTGTGAAGCCATGCTGTTGTGATGGATGTAGTATATGGTTGAAGGTCTGGACTGCTGGCGGCCGGTTCACCCCGGACTCTTCTCCTGTGAAGCCATGCTGTTGTGATGGATGCAGTATATAATGGAAGGTCTGGACTGCAGGCGGCCGGTTCACCCCGGACTCTTCTGCTGTGAAGCCATGCTGTTGTGATGGATGTAGTATATGGTTGAAGGTCTGGACTGCTGGCGGCCGGTTCACCCCGGACTCTTCTCCTGTGAAGCCATGCTGTTGTGATGGATGTAGTATGTGGTTTAGCATTGTGCTGCTGAAATATACAAGGTCTTCCCTGAAAGAGACGCTGTCTGGATGGAGCGCTTATTGTTCTACAACCCCAGCATTTTTAGTGCCCGTCAGAATGGATAATCTCCTGTATATACAGTCTATAATTATATATGTAGAGCTGGTATATGTCATACATCACCTGTATATAATGATATGGACCATGCTGGTATAACCTGGGTATCCCTTGTATATAATTATATATGTACAGCTGGTATAAGTTATACATCTCCTGTATATAGTGATATGGAGCATGCTGGTATAACCTGGGTATCTCCTGTATATAATTATATATGTACAGCTGGTATATGTTATACATCTCCTGTATATAGTGATATGGAGCATGCTGGTATAACCTGGGTGTCTCCTGTATATAATTATATATGTACAGCTGGTATAAGTTATACATCCTGTATATAGTGCTATGGAGCATGCTGGTATAACCTGGGTATCTTCTGTATATAATTATATATGTACAGCTGGTATAAGTTATACATCTCCTGTATATAGTGATATGGAACATGCTGGTATAACCTGGGGATCTCCTGTATATAATTATATATGTACAGCTGCTATAAGTTATACATCTCCTGTATATAGTGATATGGAGCATGCTGGTATAACCTGGGTATCTCCTGTATGTAATCTAAAAAAAGTCAAGGGGCTAGATCATGTATGTCAATTTATTTTGAAGCTGCATGTAGCATGGTTTAGGTATCTGTACAGGAATATGTGCAGCTGACGGGACTTGGAGCTGATTTCTTGCACCCGGACGCCACAGTCCTTAGTTATGCCGCTGATCATACTCTTTTTCTTACTTCCACCTCCTCTGAATTGGCCTTTTGTTAGATTGATAGTTTATTCCAAAATTGTGGGACATGGCATTATTAAAGGGGTTGTCTCGCGAAATCAAGTGGGGGTATACACTTCTGTATGGCCATATTAATGCACTTTGTAATATACATTGTGCATTAAATATGAGCCATACAGAAGTTATTCACTTACCTGCTCCGGTGCTAGCGTCCCCGTTGCCATGGTGCCGTCTAATTTCGGTGTCTTCTTGCTTTTTTAGATGCGCTTGGGCAGATGGGTCTTCTCCCTTCGGCTCCGCTCGGCAGCATCAGCGTTTTGGCTCCGCCCCCTTGTACGCGTCATCGCGTAGCTCCGCCCCCGTCACGTGCCGATTCCAGCCAATCAGGAGGCTGGAACCGGCACACGTCATGGGGCGGAGCTACACGATGACGCGTACAAGGGGGCGGAGCCAAAACGCTGATGCTGCCGAGCGGAGCCGAAGGGAGAAGACCCATCTGCGTAAGCGCGTCTAAAAAAGCAAGAAGACACCGAAATTAGACGGCACCATGGCAACGGGGACGCTAGCACCGGAGCAGGTAAGTGAATAACTTCTGTATGGCTCATATTTAATGCACAATGTATATTACAAAGTGCATTAATATGGCCATACAGAAGTGTATAACCCCACTTGATTTCGCGAGACAACCCCTTTAAATTGGGTTCATTTTAATATTCTACTTAGCCCCGCCCCATTGTCTAGTGAGATTTTAAAAAGTGTCTAAATAAATAAATCTGGTGCTCAGCCTCACATCTTGCTTCATTAAGCTCTGCCTTAGTTTTCACTTTTTCTCTGACTATAAGTAAAGCCTCTACAACGTATAGAGGGTGGATCAGTGGGTAAATGCTCTATGGTAGAAGCAGAGATTGTCTGGGAATGCAGTGCGTCCTGAACGGACATGGAGCAAGCGAGAGAATTGTAAGAGACGCTTTGTCATTGTGGAAGGACTCGCCTCTTGGCACAGTGAAATTAATACCGTACCCCCATACAGTCGGCTCTTTGAGAATGTAACCCATTACTGCTGGTGTTCGGCTCCTGCATCTCCGGTTGGCACCCAGTAAGGTTATATAATACCCCATGGCTCCTCCACAACACAGGTGACATCACCCTATGGATTGGGAGAGCAGCTTATTGCTGTCCAAGGTGCTGATCTCCCTCAGTGTGGAGAAGAATACCGAGATCTCAGGAGAGATAACAGTATCTACTTCAGAGCTACGCAGCTGAGAAAACCTCATCATGGAAGACACGGCACTCGCGGGCACTCACGGGCACTCGCGGGCACTCACGGGCGCTCGCGGGCACTCACGGGCGCTCGCAGGAGAGCGCAAACCAAGGAGATCGCCCGTACAGACAAGAGAAACAGATGGGAACTCTTATATTGGATTCTATGATGTCTTAGAAAACAATCAACGAAAGGTGTGGTGTGAAAGAGAAGCAGGATGGCACTGAGGTAGGGAAGTGCCAGGCCAACTGGTAAGGTGCCAATAACAGAGTGGCATGGAGGTAGGCCAGTGCCAGGTATAGCAGTAAGGTGCCAGTAACTGAGAGTGGCATTGAGGTAGGGCAGTGCCAGGTAGAGCAGTAAGGGGTCAGTTACTGAGTGGCATTGAGTAAGGGCAGTGCCAGGTTGAACAGTATGGTGCCAATAACTAAGGGTGGCTTTGAGGAAAGGCAGTGCTAGATATATGGTGCACGTAACTGGGGTGGCATTAAAGTAGGGCAATGCTAGATATATTGTGCCAGTAACAGAGTGGCACTGAGGTAGGGCAGTACTGGAGAAAGCCGTAATGTGCCACTAAATGAGGGTGGCATTGAGGTAAGGTAGTGCCAGGTATAGCAGTAAGGTGCCAGTAACCGAAAGTGGCATTGAGGTAGGGCAGTGCCAGGTATAGCAGTAAGGTGCCAGTACCCAAGAGTGGCATTGAAGTAGGGCAGTGCCAGGTGTAGCAGTAAGGTGCCAGTAACGGAGTGGCATTAAGGTAGAGCAGTGCCAGGTATAGCAGTTAGGTGTCAGTAACAGATCGGCATTAAGGTAGGGCAGTGCCAGGTATAGCTGTAAGGTGCCAGTAACTGAGGGTGGAATTGAGATAGGGCAGTGCCAGGTATAGCAGTAAGGTGCCAGTAACTGAGGGTGGCATTAAGGTAGAGCAGTGCCGGGTATAGCAGTAAGATGCCAGTAACTGAGGGTGGCATTGAGGTAGGGCAGTGCCAAGCATAGCAGTAAGGTGCCAATAACAGAGAGTGGCATTGAGGCAGGGCAGTGCCAGGTATAGCAGTAAGGTGCCAGTACAGAGTGGCATTGAGGTAGGGCAGTGCCAGGTATAGCAGTAAGGTGCCAGTAACAGAGTGGCATTGAGGTAGGGTATTGCCAGGTATAGTAGTAAGGTGCCAGTAACAGTGGTATTGAGGTAGGGCAGTGCCAGATATAGCAGTAAGGTGCCAGTAACAGATCGGCATTAAGGTAGGGCAGTGCCAGGTATAGCAGTAAGGTGCCAGTAACTGAGAGTGGCATTGAGGTAGGGCAGTGCCAGGTATAGCAGTAAGGTACCAGTAACTGAGGGTGGCATTAAGGTAGGGCAGTGCCAGGAATAGCAGTAAGGTGCCAGTAACTGAGGGTGGCATTAAGGTAGGGTAGTGCCATGTATATCAGTTACTGGCAACTTACTGCGAGTGGCATTAAGGTAGGGCAGTGCCAGGTATAGCAGTTAGGTGCCAGTAACTGAGGGTGGCATTAAGGCAGGGCAGTGCCAAGCATAGCAGTAAGGTGCCAATAACAGAGAGTGGCATTGATGTAGGGCAGAGCCAGGTATAGCCGTAAGGTGCCAGTACAAAGTGGCATTGAAGTAGGGCAGTGCCAGGTATAGCAGTAAGGTGCCAGTAACAGAGTGGCATTGAGGTAGGGCAGTGCCAGGTATAGCGGTAAAGTGCCAGTAACAGAGAGTGGCATTGAAGTAGGGCAGTGCCAGGTGTAGAAGGTGCCAGTAACAGAGTGGCATTAAGGTAGAGCAGTGCCAGGTATAGCTATAAGGTGCCAGTACCCAAGAGTGGCATTGAAGTAGGGCAGTGCCAGGTGTAGCAGTAAGGTGCCAGTAACAGAGTGGCATTAAGGTAGAGCAGTGCCAGGTATAGCTGTAAGGTGCCAGTAACAGAGAATGGCACTGAGGTAGGGCAGTACTGGAGAAAGCCGTAAGGTGCCACTAAATGAGGGTGGCATTGAGGTAAGGTAGTGCCAGGTATAGCAGTAAGGTGCCAGTAACCGAAAGTGGCATTGAGGTAGGGCAGTGCCAGGTATAGCAGTAAGGTGCCAGTACCCAAGAGTGGCATTGAAGTAGGGCAGTGCCAGGTGTAGCAGTAAGGTGCCAGTAACAGAGTGGCATTAAGGTAGAGCAGTGCCAGGTATAGCTGTAAGGTGCCAGTAACTGAGGGTGGAATTGAGATAGGGCAGTGCCAGGTATAGCAGTAAGGTGCCAGTAACTGAGGGTGGCATTAAGGTAGAGCAGTGCCAGGTATAGCAGTAAGATGCCAGTAACTGAGGGTGGCATTGAGGTAGGGCAGTGCCAAGCATAGCAGTAAGGTGCCAATAACAGAGAGTGGCATTGAGGTAGGGCAGTGCCAGGTATAGCAGTGAGGTGCCAGTACAGAGTGGCATTGAGGTAGGGCAGTACCAGGTATAGCAGTAAGGTGCCAGTAACAGTGGCATTAAGGTAGGGCAGTGCCAGATATAGCAGTAAGGTGCCAGTAACAGATCGGCATTAAGGTAGGGCAGTGCCAGGTATAGCAGTAAGGTGCCAGTAAGTGAGAGTGGCATTAAGGAAGGGCAGTGCCAGGTATAGCAGTAAGGTGCCAGTAACTGAGGGTGGCATTAAGGTGGGGCAGTGCCAGGTATAGCAGTAAGGTACCAGTAACAGAGTGGCATTAAGGTAGGGCAGTGCCAGGTATAGCAGTAAGGTGCCAGTAACAGAGAGTGGCATTGAGGTTGGGCGGTGCCAGGTATAGCAGTAAGGTGCCAGTAACTGAGGGTGGCATTAAGGTAGGGCAGTGCCAAGCATAGCAGTAAGGTGCCAATAACAGAGAGTGGCATTGAGGTAGGGCAGTGCCAGGTATAGCAGTAAGGTGCCAGTACAAAGTGGCATTGAAGTAGGGCAGTGCCAGGTAGAGCAGTAAGGTGCCAGTAACACATTGGCATTACGGTAGGGCAGTGCCAGGTATAGCAGTAAGGTGCCAGTAGCTGAGAGTGGCATTAAGGTAGGGCAGTGCCAGGTATAGCAGTAAGGTGCCTGTAACTGAGGGTGGCATTAAGGTGGGGCAGTGCCAAGCATAGCAGTAAGGTGCCAATAACAGAGAGTGGCATTGAGGTAGGGCAGTGCCAGGTATAGCAGTAAGGTGCCAGTAACTGAGGGTGGCATTAAGGTAGAGCAGTGCCAGGTATAGCAGTAAGATGCCAGTAACTGAGGGTGGCATTGAGGTAGGGCAGTGCCAAGCAAAGCAGTAAGGTGCCAATAACAGAGTGGCATTGAGGTAGGGCAGTGCCAGGTATAGCAGTAAGGTGCCAGTACAGAGTGGCATTGAGGTAGGGCAGAGCCAGGTATAGCAGTAAGGTGCCAGTAACAGTGGCAATAAGGTAGGGCAATGCCAGATATAGCAGTAAGGTGCCAGTAACAGATTGGCATTAAGGTAGGGCAGTGCCAGGTATAGCAGTAAGGTGCCAGTAACTAAGAGTGTCATTGAGGTAGGGCAGTGCCAGGTATAGCAGTAAGGTGCCAGTAACTGAGGGTGGCATTAAGGTGGAGCAGTGCAGGTATAGCAGTAAGGTACCAGTAACTGAGGGTGGCATTAAGGTAGGGCAGTGCCAGGTATAGCAGTAAGGTACCAGTAACAGAGTGGCATTAAGGTAAGGCAGTGCCAGGTATAGCAGTAAGGTGCCAGTAACAGAGAGTGGCATTGAGGTTGGGCGGTGCCAGGTATAGCAGTAAGGTGCCAGTAACAGAGAGTGGCATTAAGGTAGGGCAGTGCCAGGTATAGCAGTAAGGTGCCAGTAACAGAGAGTGGCATTGAGGTTGGGCGGTGCCAGGTATAGCAGTAAGGTGCCAGTAACAGAGAGTGGCATTAAGGTAGGCCAGTGCCAGGTATAGCAGTAAGGTGCCAGTAACTGAGGGTGGCATTAAGGTAGGGCAGTGCCAAGCATAGCAGTAAGGTGCCAATAACAGAGAGTGGCATTGAGGTAGGGCAGTGCCAGGTATAGCAGTAAGGTGCCAGTACAAAGTGGCATTGAAGTAGGGCAGTGCCAGGTAGAGCAGTAAGGTGCCAGTAACACATTGGCATTACGGTAGGGCAGTGCCCGGTATAGCAGTAAGGTGCCAGTAGCTGAGAGTGGCATTAAGGTAGGGCAGTGCCAGGTATAGCAGTAAGGTGCCAGTAACTGAGGGTGGCACTGAGGTAGGGCAGTGCCAGGTATAGCAGTAAGGTGCCAGTAACTGAGGGTGGCACTGAGGTGCCAGGTACTGCACGTGAGCTTGTGTTGCTGTGAGATGTATCGGCTTCCTTGGCTTACCTTCTATAGTGACTGACATCACATCAGACCTGCAGAGCTTCCGTCCGCTCTCACGGCCCGCTTTTCACCGCGATATAACACCCTATTGATTTCACTGCGGCTCCGCAGACCAGTTGTTCGGCCTTCGAGCGCGCTCTGCTCTTTTTTTCGTGCATTTTAGTACTTGGAGACGCACCTCATTACCCATCACAATAACGAGGTACGTTAACGGATGCTGCCAAACACTGTAACATGCTTTTGAAAACGCCACGGTGAAGCACCGCGGTTTGGGATGCGGCGTTTTGTAGACGCATGTGAGAGCGGCCTTATGCGACTGAGGTATTACCTTTAACTGAGCTGGCTATGCAGTGATGTGGGGTATTACCAGTAACGAATGTCTCAAGGCATTGATGTGAGGTATTCACACTGACTCAGGTTATACTACAGCAATGTGGGGTATTAGCAGTGACTGGTAATATCCCATATCACTGCATTGTGACCTCAGTCACTGCTAATACCCCACATTGCTGTAGTATAACCTGAGTCAGTGTGAATACCTCAAATCACTGCCTTGAGGCATCCATTACTGGTAATACCCCACATCACTGCAATGTAACATCAGTCACTGGTAACATCCCACATCACTGCAGTATAAAATCAGTCACTGGTAATATCCCACATCACTGCATTCTGACCTCAGTGACTGATTTTATACTGCAGTGATGCAGGGTATTACCAGTGACTGATGTTACATTGCAGTGATGTGGGGTATTACCAGTAATGGATGCCTCAAGGCAGTGATGTGAGGTATTCACACTGACTCAGGTTATACTACAGCAATGTGGGGTATTAGCAGTGACTGAGGTCACAATGCAGTGATATGGGATATTACCAGTGTCTGATGTTATACTGCAGTAATGTGGGGTATTACCAGTGACTGATGTTACATTGCAGTGATGTGGGGTATTACCAGTGACTGATGTTATACTGCAGTGATGTGGGTTATTAGCAGTGACTGATGTTATACTGCAGTGATGTGGGGGTATTACCAGTGACTGATGTTATACTGCAGTGATGTGGGGTATTAGCAGTGACTGAGGTCACAATGCAGTGATGTGAGGTATTACCAGTGTCTGATGTTACATTGCAGTGATGTGGGGTATTACCAGTGTCTGATGTTACATTGCAGTGATGTGGGGTATTACCAGTGACTGATGTTACATTGCAGTGATGCGGGGTATTACCAGTGACTCAGGTTACACTGCAGTGATGTGGGGTATTAGCAGTGACTGATGTTATACTGCAGTGATGTGGGTTATTACCAGTCTCTGATGGTATACTGCAGTGATGTGGGGTATTACCAGTGACTAGTGTTATACTGCAGTTATGTGTGGTATTAACAGTGACTAAGGTCACAATGCAGTGATGTGGGGTATTAGCAGTGACTGAGGTCACAATGCAGTGATGTGGGGGGGGGGTATTATCAGTGACTGATGTTATACTGCAGTGATGCGGGGTATTATCAGTGACTGATGTTATACTGCAGTGATGCGGGGTATTATCAGTGACTGATGTTATACTGCAGTGATGCGGGGTATTGTCAGTGACTGATGTTATACTGCAGTGATGCGGGGTATAATCAGTGACTGATGTTATACTGCAGTGATGCGGGGTATTATCAGTGACTGATGTTATACTGCAGTGATGCGGGGTATTATCAGTGACTGATGTTATACTGCAGTGATGCGTTGTATTATCAGTGACTGATCTTATACTGCAGTGATGCGGGGTATTACCAGTGACTGATGTTACATTGCAGTGATGTGGGGTATTACCAGTGACTGAGGTCACAATGCAGTGATGTGGGGTATTACCAGTGACTGATGTTATACTGCAGTGATGTGGGGTATTAGCAGTGACTGATGTTATACTGCAGTGATGTGAGGTATTACCAGTGACTGATGTTATACTGCAGTGATGTGGGGTATTAGCAGTGACTGAGGTCACAGTGCAGTGATGTGAGGTATTACCAGTGTCTGATGTTACATTGCAGTGATGTGGGGTATTACCAGTGACTGATGTTACATTGCAGTGATGTGGGGTATTACCAGTGACTCAGGTTACACTGCAGTGATGTGGGGTATTAGCAGTGACTGATGTTATACTGCAGTGATGTGGGGTATTACCAGTGACCGATGTTATACTGCAGTGATGTGGGGTATTACCAGTGACTGATGTCATATTGCAGTGATGCGGGGTACTACCAGTGACTAATGTTATTCTGCAGTGATGTGTGGTATTAGCAGTGACTGAGGCCACAATGCAGTAATGTGGGGTATTAGCAGTGACTGATGTTATACTGCAGTTATGTTGGACATGTCCAGTGACTGATGTTATACTGCAGTGATGTGGAATATTACCAGTTTCTGATGTTATAATGCAGTGTTGTGGAGTATTATCAGTGACTGATTTTATACTGCAGTGATGTGGGGTATTACCAGTGACTGATTTTATATTGCAGTGATGTGGGGTAGTACCAGTGACTAATGTTATACTGCAGTGATGTGGGTATTACCAGTGACTGATGTTACATTGCAGTGATGTGGGGTATTAGCAGTGACTGATGTTATACTGCAGTGATGTGGGTTATTACCAGTCTCTGATGGTATACTGCAGTGATGTGGGGTATTACCAGTGACTAGTGTTATACTGCAGTGATGTGTGGTATTAACAGTGACTAAGGTCACAATGCAGTGATGTGGGGTATTAGCAGTGACTGAGGTCACAATGCAGTGATGTGGGGGGGGGGGGGTATTATCAGTGACTGATGTTATACTGCAGTGATGCGGGGTATTATCAGTGACTGATGTTATACTGCAGTGATGTGGGGTATTATCAGTGACTGATGTTATACTGCAGTGATGCGGGGTATTGTCAGTGACTGATGTTATACTGCAGTGATGCGGGGTATAATCAGTGACTGATGTTATACTGCAGTGATGCGGGGTATTATCAGTGACTGATGTTATACTGCAGTGATGCGGGGTATTACCAGTGACTGATGTTACATTGCAGTGATGCGGGGTATTACCAGTGACTGATGTTACACTGCAGTGATGTGGGGTATTACCAGTGACTGATCTAACATTGCAGTGATGTGGGGTATTACCAGTGACTGATGTTATACTGCAGTGATGCGGGGTATTAGCAGTGACTGATGTTACATTGCAGTGATGTGGGGTATTACCAGTGACTGATGTTACACTGCAGTGATGTGGGGTATTACCAGTGACTGATGTAATACTTCAGTGATGCCGTGTATTATCAGTGCCTGATGTTATACTGCAGTGATGCGGGGTATTACCAGTGACTGATGTTATACTGCAGTGATGCGGGGTATTACCAGTGACTGATGTTACATTGCAGTGATGCGGGGTATTACCAGTGACTGATGTTATACTGCAGTTATGTTGGACATGTCCAGTGACTGATGTTATACTGCAGTGATGTGGAATATTACCAGTGTCTGATGTTATAATGCAGTGTTGTGGAGTATTATCAGTGACTGATTTTATACTGCAGTGATGTGAGGTATTACCAGTGACTGATTTTATATTGCAGTGATGTGGGGTATTACCAGTGACTGATGTTATACTGCAGTGATGTGGGGTATTAGCAGTGACTGATGTTATACTGCAGTGATGTGGGTTATTACCAGTCTCTGATGGTATACTGCAGTGATGTGGGGTATTACCAGTGACTAGTGTTATACTGCAGTGATGTGTGGTATTAACAGTGACTAAGGTCACAATGCAGTGATGTGGGGTATTAGCAGTGACTGAGGTCACAATGCAGTGATGTGGGGGGGTATTAGCAGTGACTGAGGTCACAATGCAGTGATGCGGGGAATTATCAGTGACTGATGTTATATTGCAGTGATGTGGGGTATTGCCAGTGACTGATGTTATACTGCAGTGATGCGGGGTATTATCAGTGACTGATGTTATACTGCAGTGATTCGGGGTATTGTCAGTGACTGATGTTATACTGCAGTGATGCGGGGTATAATCAGTGACTGATGTTATACTGCAGTGATGCGGGGTATTATCAGTGACTGATGTTATACTGCAGTGATGCGGGGTATTATCAGTGACTGATGTTATACTGCAGTGATGCGTTGTATTATCAGTGACTGATGTTATACTGCAGTGATGCGGGGTATTACCAGTGACTGATGTTACATTGCAGTGATGCGGGGTATTACCAGTGACTGATGTTACACTGCAGTGATGTGGGGTATTACCAGTGACTGATCTAACATTGCAGTGATGTGGGGTATTACCAGTGACTGATGTTATACTGCAGTGATGCGGGGTATTAGCAGTGACTGATGTTACATTGCAGTGATGTGGGGTATTACCAGTGACTGATGTAATACTTCAGTGATGCGGTGTATTATCAGTGCCTGATGTTATACTGCAGTGATGCGGGGTATTACCAGTGACTGATGTTATACTGCAGTGATGCGGGGTATTACCAGTGACTGATGTTACATTGCAGTGATGCGGGGTATTACCAGTGACTGATGTTACATTGCAGTGATGTGGGGTTTTACCAGTGACTGATGTTACATTGCAGTGATGCGGGGTATTACCAGTGACTGATGTTACATTGCAGTGATGCGGGGTATTGCCAGTGACTGATGTTATACTGCAGTGATGCGGGGTATTACCAGTGACTCAGGTTACACTGCAGTGATGTGGGGTATTATCAGTGACTGATGTTATACTGCAGTGATGCGGGGTATTACCAGTGACTGATGTTATACTGCAGTGATGCGGGGTATTGCCAGTGACTGATGTTATACTGCAGTGATGCGGGGTATTGCCAGTGACTGATGTTATACTGCAGTGATGCGGGGTATTACCAGTGACTCAGGTTACACTGCAGTGATGTGGGGTATTATCAGTGACTGATGTTATACTGCAGTGATGCGGGGTATTACCAGTGACTGATGTTATACTGCAGTGATGCGGGGTATTGCCAGTGACTGATGTTATACTGCAGTGATGCGGGGTATTACCAGTGACTGATGTTATACTGCAGTGATGTGGGGTATTACCAGTGACTGATGTTATACTGCAGTGATGTGGGGTATTACCAGTGACTGATGTTACATTGCAGTGATGCGGGGTATTACCAGTGACTCATGTTACCCTGCAGTGATGTGGGGTATTACCAGTGACTGATGTTATACTGCAGTGATGTGGGGTATTACCAGTGACTGATGGTATACTGCAGTGATGTGGGGTATTACCAGTGACTCATGTTACATTGCAGTGATGTGGGGTATTAGCAGTGACTGATGTTACATTGCAGTGATGTGGGGTATTAGCAGTGACTGAGGTCACAATGCAATGATGTGGGGTATTACCAGTGACTGATGTTATACTGCAGTGATGTGGGGTATTAGCAGTGACTGAGGTCACAATGCAGTGATGTGGGGTATTACCAGTGACTGATGTTATACTGCAGTGATGTTGGACATGTCCAGTGACTGATGTTATATTGCAGAGATGTAGGGTATTACCAGTGACTGATGTTACATTGCAGTGATGCGGGGTATTACCAGTGACTGATGTTACATTGCAGTGATGTTGGACATGTCCAGTGACTGATGTTACATTGCAGTGATGTGTGGTATTACCAGTGACTGATGTTATACTGCAGTGATGTTGGACATGTCCAGTGACTGATGTGGAGTAGTAGCAGTTAGAGGTCACATTGCATTGGGTAGTGACTTGGCGTCTTGCAGTGAAGTATAGGTTGTTCTTCATTCTCCTGTGTTCTTCCCTCACAGCCAGTATACAGCTACCTCCTCACACAGTATATGACTTCGGCCTCGTCTCCTCATCTTCTGCTATACGCTTCCTGAATATCTATCGTCTGCTCCTCCGGCTGGGAATATCTATGTAAGTGAATGAGCCGGTCCTGCCGGCACTGTGCTGTTAATGAGAACAATGCTTCACCAGGAGACAGATAAATGGGATCATTCATTATTCCGGACACTTCCTGTCTTGTGCGCACACTAATCCTGCGGACAAGAAGTCTTTTATGGACTCCAGTGTTTGCTGAAGCAGCACCCCGGAGTAATAACTACAGCAACTTGGTGCCATGGTGACACCAGCCGAAGCACAAAACCCTCTTCTAGGCTTCTGTTTATAATAGAGGATCTTCATTCCTTCCAAGACTTCATGCCAAGACCACACGGCCCCGTCTGCAGCCCCTCGCGGTGCTCAGTAAACAGGAGATATATGGACATTAGAACGCCATTGGGTGGCCAGTCCGGCGCAGGGATGGCATTGTTTGCATATCCATCACAATGGGGGAATACATTCAGGGCTGAGCGCTCTACTGCCTGAGGAAGAGACAAGTTCGGACTCGAAACACATTGTAGCTTGTGGAACCGAATAAATCCTTGATCCATTAGTGGCCGACTCTTTCCTGATCTGTGCCATTTGGAGCTCCGATTCCTTGTAGCATCTCAACTCGTTCTTCAGCCGCGGGGTGTGAATGAAGAAGCTGTGGAAGCGGCAGGATCCCGGGACTCTTACTATATAAGTGGGCTGGGTTCAGGATAGCGCCGCCTCAAACTTTTAGCAAAGTTCAACCAGAAACAGGGTTCCACTGCTTTGGTTCAGCAACACTAGTGATGCCAATCATATAACCATAAGGATTCCGCACCTAAAGCTCCTCTCTGTTCTTTATTGCATGATCTGAGGTGTGCAGCCACAACCGAGAGCAGGAGACGGGGATAGGAGTTGGGCTTCTAAAAGCCTGCGCTGGATCCAGCAGCAGGAAGAGTGACCAAGCTTGCCCTGCACAGCTGCACAAGTCTTTTGGCCATCACAATTACTTTGTCGGGGTACAGAAGGGGCATTACATTATGGGAAGTCTTCATGGTGGTCTGGGGTGGATAGAGAATAAAAGAGAAAAAGAACGATCAGTGAAGACGTCCCCTATGAGCACTATCACTGCGTAGAGGTGGGGTCTGACCATTATATGGTGACTGCATCATATAGAGGCATACTGCAGCTGAGCCCCTGTATCTAAGCTCGCTGGATTATAGATACGTTGTCTCCAATATACTCTGCTCATAGGCATTTGGAGAACACTTAAGCATCCCAGTATAATGCCAAGTCACTTCAACTTCCGGGACCTCAATCTACCGAGTCAGGAAGTAGAAGCCTTTGGGAATGAAAGTGACAACAGGAGCGCCGGAGAGGTGACAGCGAGACACCCCGACAGGGAGACCACTCCTCCTCCTCCTCCTCTGATTTCTCTTGATTTCTGCGTTGTGCTAGCATCCCCCTCCCTCTTGGCAAATGAGGCGCCACCTGCAGCCCTATCAGGTGGTAGAGGTAGTCCTATTCCTCCAGGATGGCACAATCATACGTGCCGGAGCAACATAACTACTGTGTCTCCCAGGACAAGGGCAGATAGGGGGACAAGGGCCGAAACACGAGAAGAACCAGACAGACGGACATCAACCCGGAATCAGGACCAGAGGAGCTGCCAGACACCCACAGAATACCCTACAGCATCAGGACCGGAGGACCAGGAGGAGCTACCAGGGTCCTACAGAATACCCCCCAGCATCAGGACCGGAGGAACAGGAGGAGCTACCAGAGCCCTACAGAATACCCTGCAGCATCAGGACCGGAGGAACAGGAGGAGCTACCAGAGCCCTACAGAATACCCTCCAACACCAGGAACTGAGGGACAAGAGGAGCTACCAGAGCCCTACAGAATACCCTGCAGCATCAGGACCAGCGGAACAGGAGGAGCTACCAGACCCTACAGAATACCCTCCAGCATCAAGACCGGAGGACCAGGAGGAGCTACCAGAGCCCTACAGAATACCCCCCAGCATCAGGACCGGAGGAACAGGAGGAGCTACCAGAGCCCTACAGAATACCCTCCAGCATCAGGACCAGAGAAACAAGAGGAGCTACCAGAGCCCAACAGAATACCCTCCAGCATCAGGACCAGAGGAACAGGAGGAGCTACCAGAGCCCTACAGAATACCCTGCAGCATCAGGACCAGCGGAACAGGAGGAGCTACCAGACCCTACAGAATACCCTCCAGCATCAGGACCGGAGGAACAGGAGGAGCTACCAGAGCCCTACAGAATACCCTCCAGCATCAGGACCGGAGGAACAGGAGGAGCTACCAGACCCCAATAGAATACCCCCCAGCATCAGGACCGGAGGAACAGGAGGAGCTACCAGAGCCCTACAGAATACCCCCCAGCATCAGGACTGGAGGAACAGAAGGAGCTACCAGAGCCCTACAGAATACCCTCCAGCATCAGGACTGGAGGAACAGGAGGAGCTACCAGGCCCTACAGAATACCCCCCCAGCATCAGGACCGGAGGACCAGGAGGAGCTACCAGAGCCCTACAGAATACCCCCCAGCATCAGGACCAGAGAAACAGGAGGAGCTGCCAGACCCTACAGAATACCCTCCAGCATCAGGATTGGAGGAACAGGAGGAGATACCAGAGCCCTACAGAATACCCTCCAGCATCAGGACCAGAGAAACAGGAGGAGCTACCAGAGCCCTAAAGAATACCCTCCAGCATCAGGACCAGAGGAACAGGAGGAGCTACCAGAGCCCTACAGAATACACCTCAGCATCAGGACCGGAGGAACAGGAGGAGCTACCAGACCCTACAGAATACCCCCCCAGCATCAGGACCGGAGGACCAGGAGGAGCTACCAGACCCGACAGAATACCCTCCAGCATCAGGACCAGAGAAACAAGAGGAGCTACCAGAGCCCTACAGAAAACCCTCCAGCATCAGGACCAGAGGAACAGGAGGAGCTACCAGAGCCCTACAGAATGCCCCCCAGCATCAGGACAGGAGGAACAGGAGGAGCTACCAGAGCCCTACAGAATACCCTCCAGCATCAGGACTGGAGGGACAGGAGGAGCTGCCAGACCCTACAGAATACCCCCCAGCATCAGGATTGGAGGAACAGGAGGAGCTACCAGAGCCCTACAGAATACCCTCCAGCATCAGGACCAGAGGAACAGGAGGAGCTACCAGAGCCCTACAGAATACCCTCCAGCATCAGGACCGGAGGAACAGGAGGAGCTACCAGACCCTACAGAATACCCCCCCAGCATCAGGACCGGAGGAACAGGAGGAGCTACCAGACCCTACAGAATACCCCCCAGCATCAGGATTGGAAGAACAAGAGGAGCTACAAGAGCCCTACAGAATACCCTCCAGCATCAGGACCAGAGGAACAGGAGGAGCTACCAGAGCCCTACAGAATGCCCCCCAGCATCAGGACAGGAGGAACAGGAGGAGCTACCAGAGCCCTACAGAATACCCTCCAGCATCAGGACTGGAGGGACAGGAGGAGCTGCCAGACCCTACAGAATACCCCCCAGCATCAGGATTGGAGGAACAGGAGGAGCTACCAGACCCTACAGAATACCCTCCAGCATCAGGACCGGAGGAACAGGAGGAGCTACCAGAGCCCTACAAAATACCCCCCAGCATCAGGACTGGAGGAACAGAAAGAGCTGCCAGACCCTACAGAATACCCCCCAGCATCAGGACAAAAGGAACAGGAGGAGCTACCAGACCCTACAGAATACCTTCCAGCATCAGGACCAGAGGAACAGGAGGAGCTACCAGAGCCCTACAGAATGCCCTCCAGCATCAGGACCAGAGGAACAGGAGGAGCTACCAGAGCCCTACAGAATACCCTCCAGCATCAGGATCAGAGGAACAGGAGGAGCTACCAGAGTCCTACAGAATACCCTCCAGCATCAGGGCTAGAGGAACAGGAGGAGCTACCAGACCCTACAGAATACCCTCCAGCATCAGGACCGGAGGAACAGAAAGAGCTGCCAGACCCTACAGAATACCCCCCAGCATCAGGACCGGAGGGACAGGAGGAGCTACCAGAGCCCTACAGAATACCTTCCAGCATCAGGACCAGAGGAACAGGAGGAGCTACCAGAGCCCTACAGAATACCCCCCAGCATCAGTATTGGAGGAACAGAAGGAGCTACCAGACCCTACAGAATACCTTCCAGCATCAGGACCAGAGGAACAGGAGGAGCTACCAGAGCCCTACAGAATGCCCTCCAGCATCAGGACCAGAGGAACAGGAGGAGCTACCAGAGCCCTACAGAATACCCTCCAGCATCAGGATCAGAGGAACAGGAGGAGCTACCAGAGTCCTACAGAATACCCTCCAGCATCAGGACCGGAGGAACAGAAAGAGCTGCCAGACCCTACAGAATACCCCCCAGCATCAGGACCAGAGGGACAGGAGGACAGCATCAGGACCAGAGGGACAGGAGGAGCTACCAGAACCCTATAGAATACCCCCCCAGCATCAGGATCGGAGGACCAGGAGGAGCTACCAGACCCCTATAGAATACCCTTCAGCATCAGGACTGGAGGAACAGGAGGAGCTACTAGAGCCCTACAGAATACCCCCCAGCATCAGGACCAGAGGAACAGGAGGAGCCACCAGACCCTACAGAATACCCACCAGCATCAGGACCGGAGGAACAGGAGGAGCCACCAGACCCTACAGAATACCTTCCAGCATCAGGATTGGAGGAACAGAAGGAGCTACCAGACCCTACAGAATACCTTCCAGCATCAGGACCAGAGGAACAGGAGGAGCTACCAGAGCCCTACAGAATACCCCCCAGCATCAGGATTGGAGGAACAGAAGGAGCTACCAGAGCCCTACAGAATACCCTCCAACATCAGGACGAGGAACAGGAGGAGCTACCAGACCCTACAGAATACACCCCAGCATCAGGACCGGAGGACCAGGAGGAGCTACCAGACCCCTATAGAATACCCTTCAGCATCAGGACTGGAGGAACAGGAGGAGCTACTAGAGCTCTACAGAATACCCTCCAGCATCAGGACCGGAGGAACAGGAGGAGCTACCAGAGCTCTACAGAATACCCCCCAGCATCAGGACGAGGAACAGGAGGAGCTACCAGACCCTACAGAATACCCCCCCCCAGCATCAGGATCGGAGGAACAGGAGGAGCTACCAGACCCCTATAGAATACCCTTCAGCATCAGGACTGGAGGAACAGGAGGAGCTACTAGAGCTCTACAGAATACCCTCCAGCATCAGGACCGGAGGAACAGGAGGAGCTACCAGAGCTCTACAGAATACCCCCCAGCATCAGGACCGGAGGAACAGGAGGAGCTGCCAGACCCTACAGAATGCCCCCCAGCATCAGGACCAGGAGGAGCTACCAGACCCTACAGAATACCCCCCCCAGCATCAGGACCGGAGGACCAGGAGGAGCTACCAGACCCCTATAGAATACCCTCCAGCATCATGACTGGAGGAACAGGAGGAGCTACTAGAGCCCTACAGAATACTCTCCAGCATCAGGACCGGAGGAACAGGAGGAGCTACTAGAGCCCTACAGAATACCCTCCAGCATCAGGATTGGAGGAACAAGAGGAGCTA
This sequence comes from Eleutherodactylus coqui, assembly GCF_035609145.1. NCBI lineage: Eukaryota > Metazoa > Chordata > Amphibia > Anura > Eleutherodactylidae > Eleutherodactylus > Eleutherodactylus coqui. Next base: position 5,444,134 of record NC_089843.1, on the reverse strand, counting down.
CCACAGCCCTACAGAATACCCTCCAGCATCAGGACCGGAGGAACAGGAGGAGCTACCAGAGCCCTACAGAATACCCTCCAGCATCAGGACCAGAGGGACAGGAGGAGCTACCAGAGTCCTACAGAATACCCCCCAGCATCAGGACCGGAGGAACAAGAGAAGCTACCAGAGCCATACAGAATACCCCCCAGCATCAGGACTGGAGGAACAGGAGGAGCTACCAGAGTCCTACAGAATACCCCCCAGCATCAGGACCGGAGGAACAAGAGAAGCTACCAGAGCCATACAGAATACCCCCCAGCATCAGGACTGGAGGAACAGGAGGAGCTACTAGAGCCCTACAGAATACCCTCCAGCATCAGGACCGGAGGAACAGGAGGATCTACCAGAGCCCTACAGAATACCCTCCAGCATCAGGACCGGAGGAACAGGAGAAGCTACCAGAGCCCTACAGGATACACCCCAGCATCAGGACCGGAGGAACAGGAGGAGCTACCAGACCCCTACCGAATACCCTCCAGCATCAGGACCGGAGGGACAGGAGGAGCTACCAGAGCCCTACAGAATACCCTCCAGCATCAGGACTGGAGGAACAGGAGGAGCTACCAGAGCCCTACAGAATACCCACCGGCATCAGAACCAGAGGAACAGGAGGAGCTACCAGAGCCCTACAGAATACCCACCGGCATCAGGACCTGAGGAACAAGAGGAGCTACCAGAGCCCTACAGAATACCCTCCAGCATCAGGACCGGAGGAACAGGAGGAGCTACCAGAGCCTACAGAATACCCTCCAGCATCAGGACTGGAGGAACAGGAGGAGCTACTAGAGCCCTACAGAATACCCTCCAGCATCAGGACCGGAGGAACAAGAGGAGCTACCAGAGCCATACAGAATACCCCCCAGCATCAGGACTGGAGGAACAGGAGGAGCTACTAGAGCCCTACAGAATACCCTCCAGCATCAGGACCGGAGGAACAGGAGGAGCTACCAGAGCCCTACAGAATACTCTCCAGCATCAGGACCAGAGGAACATAAGGAGCTGCCAGACCCTACCGAATACCCTCCAGCATCAGGACCGGAGGAACAGGAGGAGATCCCAGAGCCCTACAGAATACCCCCCAGCATCAGGACCGGAGGAACAAGAGGAGCTACCAGAGCCCTACAGAATACCCCCCAGCATCAGGACCGGAGGAACAGGAGGAGCTACCAGAGCCTACAGAATACCCTCCAGCATCAGGACTGGAGGAACAGGAGGAGCTACTAGAGCCCTACAGAATACCCTCCAGCATCTGGACCGGAGGAACAAGAGGAGCTACCAGAGCCCTACAGAATACCCCCCAGCATCAGGACCGGAGGAACAAGAGGAGCTACCAGAGCCCTACAGAATACCCCCCAGCATCAGGACCGGAGGAACAAGAGGAGCTACCAGAGCCCTATAGAATACCCCCCAGCATCAGGACCAGAGGAACAGGAGGAGCTACCAGAGCCCTACAGAATGCCCTCCAGCATCAGGACCGGAGGAACAGGAGGAGCTACCAGAGCCCTACAGAATACCCTCCAGCATCAGGACCGGAGGAACAAGAGGAGCTACTAGAGATCTACAGAATACCCTCTGCAAATAGACTTATTTAGTATCGGAATGGGTCTGAATAGGTTTTCTTGTGCAGGGCACCAGCTTGGTGTAGGGAGTTTTTTCTTGCAATGCTCTCTGGAAAACTAGGATGCAAAATAGGGTATTTCAGAAATGTACTTGTTAGATATGGGGTTACCACTGGGGGCGCCAGGGTCCGGTTGGTGTGGGGTGCTCATCTGGGTGCTGCGGGGGCCTGGCCTGGCAGTTCTGTCTGGGCCCCCTCCCACTCTGGTGGTTGGTCGCGTCGGCCGGCAGCGCGTCTGTCTGCCGGTCGGCAGCGCGGTGCTCTGGCTGGTACGCGCCACCATTGGGAGGCGGCTTTATGATCCCCTCCAGGTGTCATGTGACTTCACTCCACCCCTTTGGGCAGAGAGTTCTGTATGTAGACCTGGCTGGCCCAGACAATGGTGCCAGTGTTTGGTTCTGTCTCGTTCAGCCTACGCCTGCATTTATTGACCTGACCCTCTTGTGTTTGACTTCGGCTTTTCTCCTGACTCTGCCTCTATTTTGTCCTCTTGTAATCTGCTCGTGTTTTCCGGTTTTGACCCTGCTGTTTTACGACTATGCTCTGGTTTGCCCATTTGTAGTTTCCTGTTAGTTACGTGGTGCCCATCTGCGGGTCGCCCTGTCCCTCCTCCTGTTGGGGTCCCTGTCACTAGTGCAGCACAGGGACTGTCACCCTGGGGCCTAGCCAAGGGGGGGCAAGTAGGTAGGGACATGGGAGAGTACTGGAGTAGGGATCCCCTATCCATCTGCCCAGGCCAGCCCTAACAGAAACACTGGCCAATATTGCTGCTGGGCACCGGTTGCGACCTTCCCGCTTAACCCCTGATATGGACGCTGTTGCTGTGCTTGCCAATCAGGTGCGAGTCTTGACAGGTATGGTGGAAGACCTGTCCACTCGGCTCCAGCAACAGGAGCAGACCGCTACTAGTACTCTGGTCACAACTGCTGCTGTCCGAAGATCGCTCTACCTGACGTTCTTTCTGGTGACCGTAGGACGTTTTTCTCCTTCCGAGAGGCCTGTAGGTTGTATTTAATTTTATGTCCCCACTCGTCAGGCTCTGAATACCAGAGAGTGGGCATTGGTATCTCATGTTTGAGGGGCGACTCTCAAAAGTGGGCATTCTCGCTACCCCCCGACTCGCAGTCTCGCCCATCAATGGATGCCTTTTTTACGGCCCTTGGGCAGATTTATGACGAGCCAGATAGGGCGGGGTACGCCCTGACTAAGCTATTAAGTCTGTGACAGGGCAGATGTTCCGCTGAAGAATTTTGTTCCCAGTTACGTCAGTTTTGTGTGGCATCAAGATGGAATGACCGCGCTCTGAAAGACTTGTTTTTAACTGGTTTGTCTAAAAGATTTGTTGTTGTCGCAACCGGAACTCGAGACGCTAGAGCAGGCCATGACTATCACAGTAAAGGCCGACTGTTGTCCTAGGGCCCGACGCAAGACGCAGACCGAACTGCCCGTGTCCCAGTCCGAGAATCCGTCTAGGGCCTCAGCTACCAATGAAGTCGAGTCAATGGAAGTGGGCTCTATGTCCCCACAGGAACACAAGGAATTCTGGCTCAGGAACCGATTATGCCTTTATTGCGGAAGTCCAGGTCATTGGCTTGCCAACTGCTTCAAGAAACAGCCGCCGGGGGGACTTCCGCTCCTAGGCGATGTCCGGAGGGATCGCCTGGGAGCCCAGGTACTTCCGGAATGTTCTAAATTGTTTGTGCCGTTCTCTCTTATAATGCCCATCACCTCGCAGGTCGGGCTTTCATTGATTCGGGGGCCGAACTTCATTAATTTTGAATTTGTTAAATCTATGTCTGCATGTCTTTTACCGGTGAATCGCCCAATCCGGGTCTCGGGTATTGATTCTACTCCGTTGTCGGCAGGGTTAATCAGTAAGAGGACTCCTGAACTAGTTTTTTCTGTAGTGGCGCTTCATTGTGAGGTGTTTTTTTTTTCTGGTGATGGAGAGCCTTGGGTTACCCTGATGATTTAGTCCTTGGGTTACCCTGATGATTTAGTCCTTGGGTTACCCTGTCTCCGGCTTCACAATCCCATTTGATTGGTCCACCTCTGAGCTAGTACAATGCGGGCAAGTCTGCAGTGAGCATTTGGTCTCAGTCCAGGTGCATTCTACTGAGTGTGAGGTCAAGTGCTTACCTCCGTATAGTAAAGATTTTCCTGACGTGTTTTCGAAACAACTTTCTGAGACGTTGCCTCCGCACCGTGAATGGGATTGCAAGATCAATCTCATTCCCGGGAGCAAGATCCCCAAGGGGGGAATATAGAATGTAACAGTCCCTGAACGTGAGGCGATGAAACAGTATATTACGGAAAGTCTCGCCAAGGGACATATACGTTCCTCCGAATCACCCGCAGGGACAGGGTTATTTTTCGTGGAGAAGGATGTTGGCCTTCAGCCCTGTGTTGAATATAGAGCCTTGCACAGGATAACCATGAAGAATCAGTACTCTTTACCCCTGATTCCTGACCTTCTCACCCAGGTCGTAGGGGCCTGTTGGTTCTCCAAGCTCGATCTTCGGGGAGCCTATAATCTCATCCGTATCAGAGAGGGAGACGAATGGAAAACTGCGTTTCATACTCCTTTGGGGCATTTTGAATGTCTAGTCATGCCTTTCAGGTTATGTAACGCGCCAGCTATTTTTCAAGTTTTATGAACACCATTTTCGATGACATCCTGGGCACGTTCATGGTTGTATATTTGGATGACATTCTGATATTCTCTTCTGATTGGGAGAGCCATGTCAAGCATTTACGGACAGTTCTTTTCCGCCTTTGAGCTCATCATTTGTATACTAAGTTGGAGAAATGCCTTTTCGTGGTACAGGAGATTGCTTTTCTTGGATATGTTATTTCTGCATCAGCCATCCGGATAGACTCAGACAAGGCCATCACCGAATGGGTGCGACCCGCCAACTTAAAGGCGTTACAATACTTTTTGGGGTTCGCAAACTTTTATCGGAAATTTATTAAGAACGTTTCGGTGGTGGCCAAGCCTTTGACTGATCTGACCAAGAAGGGGGCTAGGGTTGATTCCTGGTTGCAGGAGGCTGTGGAGGCCTTTACACTTCTCAAGAAGGCTTTTTCCACAGCAGTGGTTTTGGCCCAGCCGGATCTAGATCGCCCGTTCATCATTGAAGTGGATGCCTGTGAGCATGGTGTGGGGGCAGTCCTCTCACAGGAATCTCCCGTATGACCGGGTCTCCAGTCCTGTGCTTTCTTTTCCAGGAAGTTAAATCAGGCAGAACGCAACTATGATATTGGCAACAGGGAACTATTGGCCATAAAATGGGCCTTTGATGAATGGAGACATTTCTTAGAGGGCGCTCGTCATACTATTATGGTCCTCACGGACATTAGGAATTTGGTTTATCTAGAGTCCACCAAGCACTTGAACACTCGTCAGGCAAAGTGGGCATTGTTTTTTTCGCGCTTCAATTTTGTAGTCACATATGTGCCTGGGTCCAAGAATGTCAAAGCCGATGCTTTGTCTTGTAGTTTTGGGGTACCCGAGGTAGAGGAGCTTCAGCCGAAGAGTATTCCAGGCCCGGGCGTGGTAGTAGCTGCCCTTACGCCCGACACCTTTGCTGTAATCCTGGCAGCTCAGCAGTCCGTTCCCGAGGGTCTCCCTGAGGGGAGGTTATTCGTTCCCCGTGCCTTGCACCTCCTCATATTGCAGGAGGTTCATTCGATCTTATCAGGTCATTTAGGAGTCCGAGGCACCCTGGAGCTGTGTGGTCATTTGTATTGGTGGCCACAAATGTTTTGGGACGTCAGGGAATTTGTTAAGTCCTGCCCTATTTGTGCCCGAGGGAAGAGTGTACGGAGACGGCCAGAAGATCTGCTTCCTCCTCTTCCCATACTGGAAAGGCCATGGACCCATCTGTCCATGGATTTTATTACCGACTTGCCCGCTTCCATGGGGTGCTCGGTCATTTTGTTGGTCGTCGACAGATTCTCCAAGATGGTGCATTTTACTGCTCTTAAGAAGCTTCAGTCTGCTCCTGAGTTAGCCACCATATCTATCGAGGAGGTTGTGCGCCTACATGGGGTTCCCAAGGATATTGTTTCCGACCGGGGAGTCCAATTTGTTGCCTGTTAGGGGGGGCTTTTTGTAAGAGTATAGGTATCAGGTTGTCGTTTTCTTCTGCATTCCACCCGGAGTCAAATGGGCAGACAGGAACTGGTTCAGTACCTCAGAATGTATGTTAGTAATTGTCAGAGTCTCTGGGTCAATTATTTAGCGTTGGCTGAATTTGCCATCAATCATCATACACATTCGGCGTCTGGCGTGTCTTCTTTCTTCTGTAATTTTGGTTTTAATCCCAGTTTCGCGGTGTCTTTCCTTTCCTCCTCTAACAATCCTTCTGCAGACGCTTGGGTTCAGGACCTGCAGGAGGTGTGGGAGACAGTGCGTGGGAACTTGGAGCAGTCCAGGGGTGCGATACTAAGGGGGAGTAGAGGTATGTGTACTATTTCTGACCCCTTTTTCTGTGGGCCAGCTGGTATACTTGTCCTCCAAGAATCTGAAGTTAAAAGTGCCTTTGTTGAAGCTGGCTCCCCGATTTGTGGGCCCTTTTCCAGTCACCAGAGTCACCATTAATTTTATGGCGTACGAGCTGGCACTGCCGGACTCGTGGAGAATCCATATGGTTTTCCATAAGTCGCTCCTTAAGAGGTACATCCTTCCAGGCCAGCCCTAACAGTACGTCCTTCGTGCCACCTATTAAAAGGTTAAACATTGACTTATAGGGAAGCCATCCTCCAACAAACCTTGCAACATGACTTCCCATAAAAGCCAAACCAGAGTCTGCACCAGAAGGGAAAGAGGCATCTGTAAACAGCTGTTTGCCCCTCATTAGTACAGAAGAGGATGATGGTTGGTTGACATGATTTTGGGTCAAGTCCACACACGAGGGGTGCTGATAGGTCTTTGGATTTGTGATCTTCATGTGTTTTCATATCAATGAAAGTTATATCATTTGAAATCTCTTCAATACTTTGTGAGCAAATATTTGCATTATCTTATGCGCCATTCTTATGTCATGAGGAACTGAAGACAATATGGCAGAACAGCGACGTTTGTTTCTGAAAGGGATGCAGCCAAAGACAAATCCCAGTGAGACGGTGCAAACATCAGGTGGCAAGAGGCCTTCGTTCTCCACGGTGAAAAATTGGGCTGCCAAATTTCAAACTAACCACTTCAACTCAAACAATGAAGACCATTGCGAGAGACCAAAACCACAGACCTCGCCCATGACACGATTCTGGAAGATCGACGAATTTATGTTAGGATGAAAGGCGGAACCCTGAACATTTCAAGAGGAAGAGTCGGGTCCATAACTTGCAAATATCTGGACATGCGGACGGCGTCTGCCAAGAGGGTCTCGCAATACTTCACAGTAGATAAATCACTGTATTCGGTGATGTGGTGCGTCAAAAACGCGCTGAATGCACAAAAATAGAACATACAGCATTCGTTTTAGCATGCCTTAGAAACACTCTTAGAAATGCTCATCTGAGAAGCCCCATTGAAATAAATAGAGGCTCAGAGCAGGCGTTAGGAAGGCTCACTAAACGCTGTAAACAAACGCCTGTGTGAGTGAGGCCAAAGTCAAAAGAATGGAGACATAGCGATTCCCCATGTCCAAAGAGTGGAGAAGTGATCATACTTGACTACATATACTAATAGATCATAGACTGAACATGAGTCAACAATGTGATGCAGCAGCCAAAAAGGCAAACACAATTCTGGGATGTATTAAGAGAAGCACAGAGTCTAGATCACATGAGGTCATTATTCCCTCTACTCTTCCTTAGTCAGACCCCATCTGGAATACTGGGTCCAGTTCTGGGCACCCCACTTTAAAAAAGACATAGACAAACTGGAGCAAGTTCAGAGAAGAGTTACCAAGATGGTGAGCGGTCTGCAAATCATGTCCTATGAGGAACGGTTAAAGGATCTGGGAATGTTTAGCTTACACAAGAGAAGGCTGAGAGGAGACTTATTAGCGGTCTACAAATATCTGAAGGGCTGTCACAGTGCAGAGGGATCAGCCCTATTCTCATTTGCACAAGGAAAGACTAGAAGCAATGGGATAAAACTGAAAGGCAGGAGACACAGATTAGATATTAGACAGTGAGGGGGATCAATGAGTGGAACAGGTTACCACAGGAGGTGGGGAGTTCTCCCTCAATGGATGTGTTCAAACAAAGGCTGGACAAATATCTGTCTGGGATGATGTAGTGATTCCTGCACTGAGCAGGGGGTTGGACTAGATGACCCCGGAGGACCCGATGACTCTGGAGGACCAGATGACCCCAGAGGTCCCTTCCAACTCTACCATTCTATGATTCTATGATCATTGTCCTCTGGGATAAAGAGGGCATTTGACCTGTGGACAACCTTTTAAATGGGTCTACTATCATGTTGGCTATGACAACAAGTTCGGATAAATTGAGGGAAACACTGAAGTCAAAAAGGCCTGGAAAGTTGACCCATGGTGTCATGTTCCTGCATGGCAACGCCTTGTCCTACATGGGGGTCATCATTTAGAGCAGACTGGCTGGGCTTCCACCAGCTGGATTACCCTCCTCATCTGCCTCCTCGGCTGCCCTTGGATTATCTATTTTCTAGTTTAAAGAAAGATTTTAGAGAATAAAATGTGCCTTAATTGTTGATGCAGTGGCTGATGCCTGGTTTGCTGCCCAAATCAAAGGAATTCTATCTGGATGGGTTGAAAAATTGCAACAGCGCAGTCAGAAGTGTCTTGGTATCTGCAGGGCCATGTAGAAGAACTGTGCAATTTCATTGCTATATGTCAGTTTTTGAGGTCAAAGCCAAAGACTTTTGCGCAGCCCCTCATAACAGCAGGTTTACCTTCTTAGCGATGGGTCAAAAGCTAAATGAACGGACCATAATCTATGACATTTAATTGGGGCCAAGCCGTTCTTCTCACACTAAAAAAACAAGCCACAACTTTATAGACTTGTAAGAAAAATCCACTTTTTAAAAAATGTTCATAACATTAATGAAAAGGTCAGACGCCTTAGCAAAAAACAACAGAAACCGTGATCCTGGTGTGCAGAAACAGCTGCGTGCAGCCGCGACTCTGTTATTCCATCTGAGGTCACTCCACGTTCTGCCTAATAACGGTGGGAGAAAGACGATGACCGCGGAGCGACGGGATGGCAGCTGCTGCAGATAAGCACAAGCTTCCCCTTCATGTAGTCCAGCAGTAGTTTTCACAGACGCTCCGAGAGCTCAAGCTGCTCCACATTTTTGTGAAAATTGAGGTCAAAGTTCCTGTAGTTATAATCTGGTGGTCTAAGAGAGGAGGAGGGGGTTAAATTACTGTGTCAACACCAATGTAAGGAGCAAATTGTATCCTCCGCTTATCAAAAATCAATGATTTCCCTTATGTTTTTGTGTAGTTTTTGGCCATTGTGATCACGAGCTCATCTATATATTCTGTCCCTTCTACAAGTTTCTCCTCATTTCACAAATATCGAGGGAAGGTATTACAAGCCTGGCCCATTCGCAAATGTACGATTGGGTAGTTTCACGGTTCTAATGGACATAGTAAGTGGGTGGCAGGATGTAGGTCTACCCACAGGACCCATCACCTATGCATAGGAGTCAGCAGAGGGATAGGATTGTAAGACCAAGGCTATTCCCTATTTTTTGGTGTAGTTTTTGGAAACATTTTTTCTTTTTTTGCCCATAACAGGAGTGAATTTACAGAAAAGGAAGGGAAAGCTGGAGGCCTCGTGTGAACCTGGGCTAAACGTATCCATACACCTAAGGCTACATGGGGATATTGAGGACTGCTGCATGACCAAAACCATGGCACTGTGTAGCACAGCTGGACTGCACGGCCAGCGAACTCAATGGAGTCTAAACCTGCCGCAACATTGCAGTCACAAAATATCCAACCCAGATGCGACACTCGTCAACCGGCAATGCCGGCGTCCCAAGTATTGTTGGGCAAAGCAAAAACAGTCAAACTCTATTTTCAGTCCAACTTTGCTAGACATTATGGTCAGCACGAACCCCAACCTCGTGGGGTTTGCCTCGGGCGAGCCCGCTAAAATGCCTTACTTCATTAACTTTACCGACCCATCTCCATCCTTAACAACGATATTAAAATCCTAGCAAAAGTAGTGTCAATGCGCATCAATAGGGCCTTCACTATATTATACACGCTGAGCCATCAGGATTCATGCTGGGCAAGAGTGCGACCATGAATGTTAGACGACTTCACTAAGCTTGCACTACCACTCTCCAACCGGGGGAAGCGTATCCTGGTTTTCAATCGACCAAGCTGAAGCCTTTGATTCTGTGCAGTGGAGATATCTGTGGGAGGTGAGGATTGGGTTCTGTTTTGGGGCAAGTTTCATTAAATGGGTACAAGCGCTGTACTATCTACCGGGGGCTCGAATATTTACAAACACCTATATAGCTAAGCAGTTCTCCCTGGCTAGAGGAACACGTCAGGGCTGTCCCGTCCCCAGCACTTTTTGCAATTGCAACCGAAGCACTAGCAATGTAAATCAGAGCTTCAACTGAGGTTGCGGGGCTCCGACTGAGAGCATATGAAGGACGGGTGGCGCTATATGCGGATGATACTCTTTTATTCTTGCAGGACCCAGAATCCTCCTTGGCTACAGCACTCTCTATTGTTGATATATTTGGAATATACTCTGGGGTGAAGGTCAATTGGGATAAACCTGGGCTGCTGGCAGTCGATGCCCATGCGACCTCTTTGGCCCTTCCTGCCCCTCTGAGGTGGACTGACAGGGTCACTTACCTTGGGATAGTGGTGCAAAAGTCTGCTGACCATTTCTATGCAAACAAGAGACAACCTTGCCCCACTGTTGGCGTGGGCAGGAGGTATGGCAACCCGATGGGCTTCACTCCCACTGACGCTAGTAGGTCGCACAAACCTAATCAAAATTAAGCTATTGCCCAAATTTCTGTATATATTCCAGAATACACCTAAAATGTTTTTCTATGGCTCTCTGAAAGATACTCCTCCGTATACTGGGGCGAGGATCCACCCCGAGAATTAAACTAGAAACTCTGTCCGCCCAGGGAGGAAGGGGGGCTAGCCCTCCCCCATTTCCACTACTACTACCTGCCTAGTCAACTGGTATGTGCGGGGTGGTGGCTGCTCTATCTTAAGGTCCCATTGAAAAGAATTGGTGAGGCGATCTACGGGAACGTCCAAAGATGGAACATGTTGCGATTCTCATCCTTCACTCATGTGAATAAGTCCATTCAAAAGAATGGAGTTCATATTCGTGCGTCTCACAGTGCACAAAACTCAGGCGAGAGTCCCACCCGTGTGAATAAGCCCCTAGCAGTGTCATACTCTAGTTTTAGGGGTATTCGTTCAGTTCGAACTAATTTAGACTGAACCAAACTTTTTACCCAAATTTGGTGAAGCAGCAGAACTGAAGATCTGAGAACTTAGTTCATCACTAGTCGCAGGTGAGTTCAGGAAGAGCAGGATGGACTTGCGCTGCCTATTTTACATCCATCGTGTGACACTTGCTGCGAATTTCACCTTCTGCAACACAAAGGGCAAAATTGGTATCATTTGGTGCAGATTTTGCAGCTGTGGATTAGCCATGCATTTTCTATTGCGGAAATGTGAGCATACGCTTAGACCGTGGAAGTGGTGCCATTCCAGCATTCTATTGCCTGCTATGGTAATCAGTGTCGCAATTTATACAAATCGGCATTTTTTTCACACAGGTTTTGGCATCCGCGTCTTGGCAAAAAAAAAAAAAAAAAAAAGGAATGGGTGCTTCCTGCTGTGGATTCCACAACAGATGACCACATGCAGATTTACCCCATTGATGGAGGTAAAATCCGCAGCAGCAATCCGACGCTCAGGCTTGGAGTTTGGCCACTGATTACACCGGTCTGCAAAAAAAACTTACGAGCTGTTTTGGTTATTCCATTATATTTTTCGGTACGCTGAATCCGATAATGACCTCCGTTTTGTCATTGGACATCACGTTTCCTGACAATTCAGGTATCTATGTTTTATAAGGCAATACCTCAAAATAAATAAAAACAGACATAAAATTAATTTTTTAAATAAAAGTTTTACATGAAAATCATTTTTCAACTGAAATGAGCACCAAGACACTAAAATGGATTCTTCTTCCCTGTGAGGCTCCTCGTGGTACAGTTACGCTTGTGAGTAGCATCTGGAATGTCTCTCTGAAGGATCAAACAGCAGTCTGCCATCACTGTAACGCTCCATCTTCCCTGGTATCTTCTCTCCATCTCTTAAATGTCCTGGTGGAATCGTTCACCTTGTTCTTCACTCACAGCTTCCACATGTTCAGGAAAGTAGTCAAGGTGGGATTGGGGGAAATGCACTTTAAACTCACCAGACAACCTAAAGCTTGAGATGCTTTCAGCCTTCGTCCGACGATCTTTTTGTAGTCAGGATCTTTCTTATCGCCTACACATTTCTCTACGACCTCTTTAGATGCCATCCACCCTTCTTTTTGAGAATCCCTCATGGTATTGGCAAACTCTTGATCAGCTATCAGCCTTCTAATGTCTGGTCCGACGAACACACCATCCTTTAATTTTGCCTCCAAGAGGCCTGGAAACTTGGTGACCAAATACTTGAAACATTCTTCATTTCTTGGAAGGGATTTCACGAATTGCTTCATCAACCCCAATTTTATCTGGAGAGGTGGTAGAGGAACTTTATGTGGAGGGACCAAACTTTCTTGGGGGACATTTTGTTGACCGACTGTGAGCACCCCCGACTGCCAACTCTTCTTGGTCCAGTTTGAATACAAAAAAGGTCAACAGGCAGCACTCACACACATCCAAAGAAGGGCAGGACTATGGTATCAATGCACGCCAAGGGAAAGTGAACCCGGATTTTGGTTCCACCAGAGACACTAAGTGAGAAGTAGAGTCCGAGGAATAGACCGGGATGCAATAAAAAATAATGCTTTTATTCCTCCATAAACATAGCCGCCTTTGTCAAGCAGACTATATCCCTGACCATACACAGAGTATAACATACATACATAGAACACACCGTCCACCAATCACATCACAATAACACAGCCGAAATCCATCAAGCAGGTTAACACACTGAGACATGTTGATTAACCCCTTCCAATCCACTAAACTGGACTGCAAAGGCTTAAAAGCTGAAGTCCTCCATGTGCGTCTCCTCCAGATAGACAGCATTGCCCCCGATCGCATTGCGCAGGCGCGAGCAAATCTAGTGATACTGGTTGGTGATGTCATCGCCAAGGAGCACCCGACTAAACAGAGTGAGCGCGATAATCTAGAGCATGCGCAGAAAATAGATGTGTGACTATGGATGCAGCATCAAAGTTGTCTGGCAACGCCAAGAATAGAACAAGCCCGCAGGTCTATAACATAACTGCGCATGCGCCAAAATCTCGCGATATTTCCATATCTAAGCTTCAATAAAATATCCCCATTGTCAAAGGTTATTCAGGTAAACAAATGCACAGAAACCTGTGGAGACGCCATATATGTAGAGCTATAGAATGCGGAACAAGCCTAGCTCTCCAGCAGTATCCATACATGCGCATCAGCACTGTCATGTAGTGCCGATCAACAGCACTCTCCGGTAATGTCAAAGGAATAATAATAGATAGTAATGGGTGCTTATATGCATTATATATATATATATATAAAGGGGATGTATAGTATATATATATATAATAGATAGTAATGGGTGCTTATATGCATTATATATATATAAAGGGGATCATATAGTATATATATATAATAGATAGTAATGGGTGCTTATATGGATAATCAGTAATTGTGCTCGCTTCCTTGATAAAGTATTGAGACGATTCTCTGAGGGGTCTCTGCCCTGATGACCTGGGGACACTGATGACTTTCTGCGTAGAGTCAGTAATCTCACTATGGCTGACGATGTACTTAGTTACACTTGATGTTGTTGCCCTATATACGTCCATCACTCATGAGAGAGGTATGAGAGCCGTTAGTCATTGCCTTCAATCATCTACTGTTTCAGTCGGTTGCCAGCGGTTTGCCCTGTCGTTGCTTGAGTTTGCAGGGGTGTACTATCGTGAGTGGCAGGGCACCGCTATGGGTTCCAACATGGCGCCGACTTACGCTAATATTTATATGCGCATATGTGAAGATCGTATATACTCATCTGTTTATTGGCACAATGTCGTACGTTGGTATAGATATATCGACAACATTCTTATGGTGTGGATAGGTAATGACACCGAGTTGCTTGCTTTCATACATTTCTGAATAGCATCTAGCCGGAGTTGACATTTCCGATGACATCATCTAGAGAGGTCATTCACTTCCTGGATGTAAAGGTGTCTATTGTAGACTCTCTGATTAAAGCAGACCTGTTCACAAAAGCGACAGACAGAAATAACCTTTTGGGGTATGAGAGTAGCCACCCAAGGAGGATGGTCGACCCTCTCCTGTGGTCACAACTGCTCCGTGTTCGACGCATTGCCGATGACGGGGTGGTGGACACCCGGTTGGAAGAGATGTGTAGGAGATTTGAGGCTAGGGGTTATCCAAGACACCTATTGGATGATGCAAGCACAAAAGTGAGGGGCCGGACTTGGAGTGAACTGTTAACTGAAAAGATCCAGACACAGAAGGAAACCCGCACCCCTTTGTGTCTATTCACGGGCCAGCAAGTGGGAGGAGAAGTATAATTCAGAAGCATTGGCCGCTGATTCGTGGGTGTTGTAGTGAGGTCCCTGCATTTTCTAAGCCTCCTGTCATGGCGTATAGGAGAATCCCCAATCTGCGTGATAGATTGGCACGTCCTTTAATATCCAGGACTAGTGAGTCTATACAACGTACATTGTCACCTGCGAGAAAGGGTAATTTCCCTGCCTGTCATGGCAATATGCTGAGAGGAGATCATGGTAAAAAGTATCTTCAGGGGAGATTTACCCGCACTACTACATTTGTTGTCTATCTGATCACATGCCCTTGTGGTCTTGGCTATGTGGGTGAGACGAGCATGGAGGCTCCCACCCGCATAGTCAACCACAATAGCACCATCAGGACGGCGAGACGAAAACATTCTATTAGTCAGCTAAAATTTAGAATTGTTGATTGGGTTGCTCCGCCATTGAGGGCGGGGTTAGACCGTATGAGCCTTTTGAAACGTAGAGAATTGAAATGGATATACGAGTTGGGTACTATGACCCCGACGGGTCTCACTTTAGAACATCCCTGAGCGCCATTTTTATAAACACTTGGGTCTTAGCGTCGTCTTCCGTGTAGGTACATATACACTGGGTAGAGTTGAATGCTATTATATATGATACCTAATGTGTATATGCTTTTATTTTTAGATATACCGGATGTCTGCGTGTTGTCTCCACCGGCTATATTGGATTCCCCCTTAATTGCGCTGACATTTAGTCTGCGTACTTGATTATGTGATTTATCAATAAAGATATATTGTGGCAGTATGCAGGGGCGTGATGTCATCGTTTGGGATTTCAGTAGTGATTTGGTTCCTCTATTTCTATATCAGACGTGTTGATACGGTTCTAGTGTATATGTGTAAACCACCTTTATTATGAACTATGTATAACACCTTCGCTGTACTTTCGTATACAATGGGAGTACCTACCGCAGCATGTATCCTTATAGCTATACGATCCCCTTTTTATATATATATGGTATGTATATAAGCACCCATTACTATTATTATATATATATATATATATATATATATATATATATATATATATATATATATATATATATATATATATATATATATATTGCATATAAGCACCCATTACTATCTATTATTCTTCCCTGTGTGTACCTACCAGATGGTTTCCAATGCCCTTTGATATTACCGGAGAGTTCTGTTTGATGCGCATGTATGGATACTGCTGGAGAGCTAGGCTTGTTCCGCATTCTATAGCTCTACATATATGGCCTCTCCACAGGTTTCTGTGCATTTGTTTACCTGGATAACCTTTGACAATGGGGATATTTTATTAAAGCTTGAATACGGAAATATCGCGAGATTTTGGCGCATGCGCAGTTGCGTTATAGACCTGCGGGCTTGTTCTATTCTTGGCGTTGCCAGACAACTTTGATGCTGCATCCATAGTCACGCATCTATTTTCTGCGCATGCTCTAGATTATCGCGCTCACTCTGTTTAGTCGGGTGCTCCTTGGCGATGACATCACCAACCAGCATCACTAGATTTGCTCGCGCCTGCGCAATGCGATCGGGGGCAATGCTGTCTATCTGGAGGAGGCGCACATGGCGGACTTCAGCTTTTAACCCTTTGCAGTCCAGTTTAGTGGATTGGAAGGGGTTAATCAACATGTCTCAGTGTGTTAACCTGCTTGATGGATTTCGGCTGTGTTATTGTAATGTGATTGGTGGAGGGTGTGTTCTATGTATGTTAGTTATACTCTGTGTATGGTTAGGGATATAGTCTGCTTGACAAAGGCGGCTATGTTGATGGAGGAATAAAAGCATTATTTTTTATTACATCCCGGTCTGCTGCCTCCGACTCTACTTCTCACTTCTTGGTCCAGTGATTTTGTCAGTCCCGACTGTCCCATAGACACAGAAGACAGGGGTATTTGGTATATCCAGCTTGTTGCCCGAGCAGCGTGCACAGGACCTTTAACTCCCCACACACTTGCCAACCGTGGTCTTCATATGGAAGTTTACGAAGACCCAATTCCAAGTTCTCGTAGGTTTCGTTCAGGTGTACGGAATGACCTACAGGGATGGAAGCGTAAAAATTGCCGTTGTGGAGCAAAACTGCCTTGAGACTTCTTTTTGAAGAATCTATGAAAAGACGCCGTTGTGTTGAATCATGTTGGATTTTGAACTGACCCATCCAACCCTCGACATCGATGCAATAAACCAGCTTGTCTTCCGGGGCAAAGTAAGGAACGAACTCCTTGTCATGATGTCTGAACCATGAAAAAGACACTCCTGGCAATAATAAACTCCTGCTTTTGAGTCTTGAACCGAGTGACTCAGCGGCATCTTTGGGGAGATTCAAGTCTCTTACCGAATCATTCATCTCCTCCTGGGAAACAATGTTGGTCTTGTATCATCTTCAAAGTCAGAACTTGATTGGTCATC
This sequence comes from Eleutherodactylus coqui, assembly GCF_035609145.1. Lineage (NCBI taxonomy): Eukaryota > Metazoa > Chordata > Amphibia > Anura > Eleutherodactylidae > Eleutherodactylus > Eleutherodactylus coqui. Next base: position 5,427,310 of record NC_089843.1, on the reverse strand, counting down.
TGGTTCAGGTCTGACTCCACCTTAATCAGAGCTGGGAATCTCTTCCAAGGTAGTAGGGGGCTTGGGTACTGGTATATCTGTCCCATGGGGGATGGGACGAATTGCTGAATGAAGATTGGGGTATGAAATAGAATGCTTCCATTTGGAGTCATACCCTTTACATCGCATGAACTAAAGTAACAGCCATCACTATGGTTCTTTTGCTCTTGCCATACAATAGGAATCCCATAACGGAAAGTTTTTTTTCTTACCCTTGACCCAATTTCAGAGGTCCTCAACACACTTTATGAGGCGCCCACACTTCATCTTGATCTCCAAGTTTTAGTCTGAAGTAGGTGAAGTATACTTTTTTGACAAAGTCTGTAATATTCAGCTGTTGCTTCAGCACTGTATATTCACCACAAATGAAACAAACTGTCAGGCGAATTAATAGACGTCCGTGGAGCCATGACGCTAACTTGGGGAAACACGATTTAAGACTGTCCAGCTAACACAAAGAGATTGTGGGAGTCACTCCCTCATTCCGTTTGTCAGCAGCCCCAGCAGCAGAGAACAGGGCATCACTGGCAGTAGCGGCAGACACTGAGCGGGGGAGCGAGCTGTCAGGGGCCACAGCAGCAGAGAGTCGGCATCTAGGACAGAGCTGAGAGGCGGCACAGACGCGTCTGCGGAGGGAGCTGATAGCCAAAGGGAGATGCTCTGCGCCTTCATAAGTCACAGCACAAGGGCTTCGCCAGGGGAGATGGGAGGGCGGCACAGCCTCACAGCAGGGGGATTCCTAAAGTGGCTGCAGTATCACACTGTCAGCGCAGGTGACACCTAGTGGTTCACCATGGGGAGAAGGAAGGGGGACGGCTGTTCTGGGGAGAGTGATTGCTGTGGCATGCTAGGACCTTGCTCATGGCAGCCAATCAGCTCCTGGGGGCGTCTCTCCCCTGTTATGCACCCTGCATCTTGTCTCCACCCATACTTCCGGTGGCGTCAAGATACAATAGTACCAGAAGCAAGAACCAAGATAAAAAACTGAATCACGCCCATGCACGTCAGAGTCGGCGTGGTCAGCCTGCAACATGCTGATGCTGGTTTCCATTAGCGCACTCTGGAAGGCATTTTCTTTGAAAGTTATGTTTTTTGGCATTGTATATCTGAAATGCACTGATGTCAACTAATTAATAGTCATTCTGACTTTAAATTTAGTTAAAAACCCTAAGATTAAAAAAATATCAAAAATTGAGAAAAATTTGTTGAATTTGAAGATAATTTTGCATTTTGTGGTAAATCCTGACGTTTTGGATTGTTTTCAATTTTTTTCCGTTTTCAGCACCCAAAATACATGGCAGTTAGTTGAAAATAATCAAAAACAGCTTTATAGTCGCAGATCTGTGTTATCTGGCAGCTCCACACTGGAAAGATCTAACATCGATCAGACCGTTCTACGGTGGTTTGAGCGAGGCCTGAGGGTTCATCCACATTGCCGAAATCCAACGCTGAGCCGCAGATCTTCACATAGCGCTGCTGCGATCTGCATGTGCATTTAGGCCAAATCAAGGGGACAAACGTGTGGCTGTCCCAACATGAATTATACATCAAAAGGCGACACGTCCAGGGGGTAATGTCTGTCCTTGTGGAGAGCACCACGGGGGTAGAGGGAGTCTTACAGATGCACTGATCCCTGGGAAATAGTTATGTAAATGAGCAATGGGATAATCCTCCACAGCGCCATCTACTGGAAGATATCAAAGCTGCTGTGTGACCATAGCCAAGGAGTTTAGTGGCCATTTTGGAGTGGTCCTCATTGTGCTCAGACCCCTAGACTCGCCTTTAGAGGAGATCTCGGGGTTGGTTTCATACTAATGAAAATACAAGACAAAACCCGTTCAGGTGACTTTTATTTAAGTGCTTAAAAACATAATAACGGTCGATGAAGATTCGTAAACATAAGCAACGCTTATAAAATATAGACAGACCTATTTGGCAGAGCAATATATATATATACCCAGATGGAGAGCATGACGGACCCCATCAACAGTCAGCCTCCTTAAGCTGGATTCACATGAGCGTAGGCACGCTTGCGCTGCATTTTTGCGGAGTGGGTGTTGCATATTTGTAAGTGCATTTTATACAGTACTTTTTGCGTGCGCCAAAATACACACAATGATACTCGGCTATCGAAATGGCTAATTAGTGCAATGAGTGCAATATGCTCTTTCCCTGTGCAAATACGCAGAAAAATAGAGCTCGCTACGTATTTTTGGCGCAACTGAATTCTGCACACTAAATAGGGGAACATTGGCTGAGCCCACTGAAACCAAAGGGGATCTTTTCTTCATATTCTGCACAAATACGCTTATGTGAATCCGGACTTAAATAAAAAAACAAACTGATTAATACACAAACAGAGGAGCAGCGGCGGCGCACGTCGGGCAGAAAGAGGGGGTTTTGCTGTTTTCAATGAATGATCTCTCAAAGAACCAAAACTGTAAGGCGAAGAGCGAAATACTGAAAACGAGGACGATCCGCTCGGCTCCCATGTTGCTGCCGCTGGATACGGTCACTGACAACGTAACTGTGTAGTGATCAGTAATGACCGCCATCGGGTCTCCGTCATCTGCTGTCTGGTACTAAAGAGGTTCGACCCCCAGAATCTGTTATGAGAAAGTCTAATAGGTCAATTAGGGAGGGAAAACAAAAACCAGCCTGCGAGGAGTCACCAAACCCCGAGTCTGTTCTGTGTAGGAGACCGCTTATGCCCGATGACCCCATGAAAACAGTAGACGTTAGGCAGTGTATACGTAGAGAGCGGTCTCTTGCTCCGAGTTGGATTGTCCTCTGCTGTCACAGACGAGCTGTAGAATCGTGGCACGGGTCGCGGCAGCCACTGATCACTCCTTTACTGGTGGCCTTTTGGCTCATTTCGGTAATCCGGATTATAAATCGTCCTTTATACTGCGGTTTATTCCTAATTCATACTATATTGTGTATTCTACTCCTTTGTACGTGGCATTGTTGCCATTTTCTTCTCATCGGCCCATTCCGCAGTTTGCAGAGGATTCAGTTTCATGAATGCCCCACGTCGCAGCTGTCACATGACCTCGGGTCGTCACCAGCCCCGAATTGCCCACGCCTCTTACATATCTCCATGCCATGTGATCGTACTCACACCGGGTTTCCAAGTTCAAGAGGAAAAAAACATTTAAAAAAGGAGAGCGTGGAAAGTCAAAACCAATGAAAACTAATCAATTTTGCAAAAAATTCTACATTTCGGCAAGAGACGAGAGAGGTTACTGAGAGTCGGAGATCCTGGTCGTGGTCCCGAGGGCCCGGCGAGGCCTCCAGGCAACGCTTACATTAAAGCCCATTACTTGTACTGGAAGCCACTTCGCTTTCGCAGAAGAGTTTGGCAGCGAGTTAAGGGCGTGGCGACGGGTGTCCAAGTTAACCCCTTTGTGACCCGAGGATCAGCCGATTTACATTGTCCCATTGCGAGAGCCAGAACCCGCTGACGATTCCGTACAAACCCCCTCTGGATCGGCACGATCACTGCAGCAGCTTAGAGAGAATTTTTTAAATGTTTTTACTACCTTTCTACAACAAAAACACATTTTTAAAGAAAAGCACATTGCGGCCTTGTGAGCCCCGGGCCGTCGCCCGGCCTGAGGGCTGGTATTTGCAGGAAGAGCTGTAGTTGGTTGGCACCAGCTTTAGGTACCGGCCACCTCTAGATTAATAACAACGCTGGCGTCCCTTTATTATTACGCTATCCACCGTGCCGGATCGTTTCATGGGCTGCGTCGTCACAAACGCGGTAATACCGATTCCGCGCTGCTTTTTAACACAACATTTTTAGGCATTTTAAATGGGTATTTTTTAAGTGGAGTTTTCTTTCAATTCCACTTTGTGATCGCTCAGTCACTAGGATCATACACCGCAATCCTTATGCAGTGCATTGTATTTATGCTATTAGACTGCTGGAGGCGGGGTCTATCAGGCCGAGTTACACGGCAGACATAGAGGCCTTTTTCCGGCTTCCAGCTGCCATGGGAACCCATTGGTACCTACCCAATCGCAGTGCGTGGTGTCGATGGGTGACAGAAAGAGCAGCTTGACCGTCATCTGCTTACATGCTGCAGTTACTATTGATTGGGGCATATACAGGGTTAAACTGCAAGGGTCTGAGGTTCCTCAGTTCCTGGCAGTTAGAGCAGGAGCCGGGCTGTCAGTAGTCTATGAAGACCCTACCTTAAAGGGATGTATGTGCAGTTTTAAACATAAGGTGAGTAAAAATACACATTGTGGTCACAAAGGGGTTAAGAGGAAGTCTACGCTGCACTGAATAACACCCCGACTGCGCCAAAGGGCTGGCACCATGCCATATTGGATGCCCAAGATGCCATCTACAAGATCCTCTACGACTTCTGTGAACGGCACAGAGTGATCCACCGGTAGACCATCTCTTAACGGCCTTTTCTTCCTGTTGGTTACACTGACACCGCGTCACATGTGAAGACTTCACGCCTGAAGAGTGGCACCACGAACACACAATGCATTCTTCCAAGCCTCCTCAGATGGCCCAAAACGAATATGAAGTTTATCTTGCAGCGGCTTCCTTCCCAGCGAGATCTCAGCGAGGGGTGGAGATGAACTCAGCGATCCCAGACCATGGATGGACAGCGACCGCCAGATGAAACCACAACTAAAGGTCTGATTATCCGCTTGTATTGGAGTCAGGATGAAGAGGACAATTCATTCATGTCATTACAATAGAGCCTGGACTCCTGGCGGAGGGGTGCAGCCAGGAACCAGCCAAACCACGAGCACCGGATCTACCAGAGGCCTCCGTTCTCCAGGAAGGACGCAGCATTTATAAGACACTGGTGGCTTCTCTACATGGAAGACATCCCGGACCTGAGTAGTGTAAGGAGGACATGGTGAGCACCTCAAGACAGAGGCACCCACGAGGAGAAACACCGAATGAAGACACTCCGCTTGTAGGGACCTTTGAGTGAAGACAAGATCAGCATCGGCTTTTTGTTGTAGTCCTGGCTTTTGCTATAGTAGTGGAGGACATTACTATCCCCACAACGGCTCCACCAAGCCTCCATTAACAGAACATCCCCTACAATGGTCAGGAAGGGTATGGAGACCACCCAGAAGGTGTGAGGACAATAAGGCCATTAGCGCTTCTCTGGGAAATAATGGCAGATGGAACAATGTCTCTACAGCACCCCCTACGGGAAGGCAGCATTCCTGCAAATCAATGATAGACAGTTTACCCAGCCTTGTAACGATGACTGGGATTGTGAGCCAAAGCTGGAGTCTTCTCCAGAAGACTCGTTTCAGGGTGCTGGCTTGGCTGGGTGAGAGGCCTGTAGCCATGGGCCAGGAAGGGGAGATGGGGCAATGCCTCTAGAGCACGGATACCCTTCCTGGCCCACGTCTCTAGGCCTCTTGCCCACTGAAACAGTCTGTATGTGGCATCCCTTCCTTCTGGGGCGGCTTCGGCTCACATTCCCACTCATCGTTACAAGGCTTGTTAAACTGTCTGACATTGACTTGCAGGAATGCTGCCTTCCAACAGGGGGCGCCGTAGAGGCATTGTTCCATCTTCCCGGTTGCAGAAATGAACTACAATATAACAGGGGAACGAAAACTGTATTTATTGCTAAGCAGAACCTTCTACAAACCTGAAGGGAAGAAACACCAAACCCCCCCCCCCCCCCCCCCCCCTTCCCGAGAAGAACGACTCCGGAGAGCGACCGCGGCTTTAAGAACCAGCAGATTAATACAAATGTAGAAAAAGGCAGCGGAAGACTTCTTGTCTGCCCCCTACAGACCGTGCAGCTCTGCCAGAAACTGCTACATAGTGCAACTGACTAGACACGGGCAACGGTGGTCTTATTCTGGGGCCCCCACCGTCCCCCAGCAGGAGCTCAGCGTCTTCTGGAGAACCTGCTTCACTCCTTGCATATTCTTCTACTCCAATCACATCCAGTGCTGCAGTTTCCCAGAAAGCACCACGGCAGATGCATGCATGGACCAGCAGGTGGCAGTGGTGAGATGTAAGCTCCATTAGCCTGAGAGCCAATGGGGCACTAGCAGAATAGGGAGTGCAGCTCTGGAGGTGACTCGAGTTTTACAATGGGGTCGTACCACAATTGCAAATAATCCCCAATCCACAGGATAGAGAAAAATGTGCTGATTGTTGGGGGTCTCACAGCCGAGAACCCCCACCGATCTCAGAGGACTCCAGAGTCCCACCTTGACCGTCACTGCAAGGTCACCCCCCACCCCCACCCCTCCCCCCCTGCAGTGCCGTCACTGTGATTACAGGGTTGGCCGAGCATGGGCTGACGACATACCCCCCCTGATGGGGCTGCTTGTGTTGCCCCCGAGTCCCATTGAAAGCAAATAGCATAGTGCAACCACGGGGGGACACAATCAGCCGGGGTCTCAGCAGGGAGACACCCACTGATCAGCAAATGACCCACATGATGGAGTGAACAGCGCGTTGAGGTCCATGAGTGCAGTATAGCTGCTGTCAGACCCCCAGGGAACAACTTCATAGAAATTGGAGAAAGTTCCCCTCCCCCATGGCCAGTAAGAGGTGTGCTATAATCCCACTCTATAAATTCAAGCCGGATCACTCATGCACTGAAGATGCTGTAGGAAGGCTACATACTGTATATGCTACATGGCTACTGATGACTAATCATTAGGAAAGGTCCTCAATGGTAAAATAGGCAAGGGTCTATTGGCCAGGACCTCAGGACCTTAGCAGATTAGCTGTTCTCTGGGCCGGTGTACACTCTGCCGATTTCTGCAGGAAGCAGACAGCTCCATTCTCACTGCAGTGGTCAGGCTTGGTATTGCAGGCATTGAAGTGAATGGGAACTTTGCCTGTAATACCAAGTCTGGCCACTGTAGTAAGAATGGAGCTGTCTGCTTCCTGCAGGAATCAGCCGAGTGCACAAGTGTGGCAGCCAGCAAATAGCTGATCAGCGGAGGATCTGAGTGACAGACCGCTGCTGATCTACTATTGATGGCTAATCCCGCAATTAGGCCACTGATCATTTACAACTGGACAAACCCCTAAGCTTCTGCAATCTTTGGCCGAGGGTCTGGGTATTGGGAGGGCAGAAGGTGGAGGCGAGAGGCATGCTACTACCTTCAGTATGGGCATGAGGTTGTTCTTAGGGTGACAGCATGCTTCCGAAGTATTACAGCCCAGAAGAGTCCCTTTAGCGCACTTTATACACAAGCAACTAGCGGCCGCAGCCATCGGCGTAGTTCACGGGTTGGGCGCACGGCGATGCACGAAGCCGCAAGATGACGAGCTAAAACCGTCCCAGGGACCGAGGGGGTGGATTCAAGTGGCACAATGACACCCTGAGGTCGCAGCATGGCGCACAAGGAGGAAGCGGCAAGAGGTGTGCGCACTTCACCAACCCGTAGAGCCGTCCAAGATGGCTGTCCGCATCAGGCAGCATTGCTGGGATGGCTTCTACGCCCCTTCAATGACAACTCTGCTATTTACTACGGCACAGAATATTTACCCGAGTAACAAGAGAAAGCTGTGAGGAGTGTTGACACGCTTCATACGTGTTGTACTGTCAGCTCCCTGGACCGAGTCCCAGACAAGCGCGTCACGCCGGAGACGCTGCGAACACGGAGGATGATCCTGTGAGGAGGAGAGCAGCGCTGCTGGAGATGTGGAGAGCGTTTACAGCGGCGCCTTCACACCTCTTCACTACAGCACTGTGGGTAATACGGAGCCGCTCGTGCCCGCCGCTCGCCATCACCCAATGTGCGCCAGCCGCTAAACCTAACACTTCGATGGTGAGCGATTCCTCCAAGCTACAACCGTCCCGAAGGCGTCCAGCATCAACCAACCGGCGTTCAGGAGACGAGAAGACGAATGCGAAGGGTTCATGCCAGGACTGGACACAGGGCTGGCCCCGGACCCCGGCGGGCTCTACTCTTTGGTTTCCAGCGGGGCTTGCAGCAGGGCGGGCGCCTGCTCCATTATCCGCACCAGCAGCTTGTCGATGTAGTCCTCCAGCTCTCGGACGTGGCTGTCCCTGCGGCACAGCTCGGCCTCCCGCTGCAGCAGCATGTGGATCAGCTCGTCGTGGGTCAGGTGGTAATACTTGGCCGCTTGGTCCGGTAGACACAGATCCTGGAGAGAAGGCGACAAGAAAACCAGATTACCCTGCAGAAGGCGGAGAGAACGGTGCCAGGCCCCGCCCACAGTGGGCAGCGCTCGTTACCGCTTCATTATACACAGCGCTGCCTTCTATTTTGGCACATTTGCTGGACTTGAATGTCTCAATCATCAGTCTAGTTTTAACCCTTTAGTGACGCGACCTTTTCATCTAAGGACGCAACAAGTGTTGAGGGATCTTACTCTTCACTTTTCAAAAGTCATAACTTTACTTTCCGTCCGCGGACGCAGTGTTTTGGGGACATTTCATGGATTGCAGAACGTTTAACATTTTTTGAAGGGCGGAAGGGAAAAAAACAAAAACAAACAAAAACCACCCATTCTGCCACTAATCATGCAGCATAGATGGTGCGATACTCTGCGGTCGGTACAATCAGAATCCCAAAACCAGGATCACTTTAGGGTTTTCTACTTTTGTACAATAAAACAGATTTTTTTGGAAAACATTTCTGTTTTGCCTCGCTGCACTTGAAGCCCCAGGACTTGATCTCCCCATGGGCGGAGCTCTGTGGGGGCTTTGTTAATTGCCTGAGGAGCCTAGTGGGGCTGCAGGAAGTTCATGTCCTGCTAGTAGAGACATGAAAGTCCAGGAGGGCACGGTAATCTCCAGACAGTAGTTGCTGGAGATGGGTTCTGTAAAAGTCTTTGGGCCTGGATTTTTGGAATGGATGGCAGGTTGGTAGTGGGGCCATCCATTCCTCCACTCCAGGTTATGTGCGAGGTCAATCAGTAGAGGTGCTGAGGGTGAGCCAGGAGAGGTGTGCATATAAATAGCAGTGTGCACTGACACAGGGGGGATAAGATGGGTGCTGGACCCCGACAGCCTGTGATACCTGTTAGAGATGAAAGCCCTGCTGTGTGGTGCACGTGCGGAGCGTGACCTGGTCAGGCAGGGGCGGCCTGTTATCCTGATGCTGGACTCTTATTTTTGTGCCTGAAGCTAAAGCTGAATTTGTTTGATTTTCTGGACAGAAATAAACGCAGGTCCCGCCGCACTGGGACTTTATCCACTGGTTTCTGCCTTTGACTGCCGCCCACCGGCACTCAACCGAGCTGTCCGCCCACAATACCCCATTACACTATATACTGGGTCACGGCTCCTTTATCTACCCCATTACACTATATACTTGGTCACGGCTCCTTTATCCACCCCATTACACTATATACTGGGTCACGGCTCCTTTATCTACCCCATTACACTATATACTGGGTCACGGCTCCTTTATCTACCCCATTACACTACATACTGGGTCACCGCTCCTTTATCTACCCCATTACACTACATACTGGGTCACGGCTCCTTTATCTACCCCATTACACTATACACTGGGTCACGGCTCCTTTATCTACCGCATTACATTATATACTGGGTCACGGCTCCTTTATCTACCCCATTACACTATATACGGGGTCATCACTCCTTTATCTACCGCATTACATTATATACTGGGTCACGGCTCCTTTATCCACCCCATTACACTATATACTTGGTCACGGCTCCTTTATCCACCCCATTACACTATATACTGGGTCACGGCTCCTTTATCCACCCCATTACACTATATACTTGGTCACGGCTCCTTTATCCACCCCATTACACTATATACTGGGTCACGGCTCCTTTATCTACCCCATTACATTATATACTGGGTCACGGCTCCTATATCTACCCCATTACACTATATACTGGGTCACGGCTCCTTTATCTACCCCATTACATTATATACTGGGTCACGGCTCCTTTATCTACCCCATTACACTATAAACTGGGTCACGGCTCCTTTATCTACCCCATTACACTATATACTGGGTCACGGCTCCTTTATCTACCCCATTACACTATATACTGGGTCACTGCTCCTTTATCTACCCCATTACACTATATACTGGGTCACGGCTCCTTTATCTACCCCATTACACTATATACTGGGTCACGGCTCCCTTATCCACCCCATTACACTATATACTGGGTCACGGCTCCTTTATCTACCCCATTACACTATATACGGGGTCACGGCTCCTTTATCCACCCCATTACACTATATACTGGGTCACGGCTCCTTTATCTACCCCATTACACTATATACTGGGTCACGGCTCCCTTATCCACCCCATTACACTATATACTGGGTCACGGCTCCTTTATCTACCCCATTACACTATATACTGGGTCACGGCTCCTTTATCCACCCCATTACACTATATACTGGGTCACGGCTCCTTTATCTACCCCATTACACTATATACTGGGTCACGGCTCCTTTATCCACCCATTACACTATATACTGGGTCACCGCTCCTTTATCGACCCCATTACACTATATACTGTGTCACGGCTCCTTTATCCACCCCATTACACTATATACTGGGTCACGGCTCCTTTATCTACCCCATTACACTATATACTGGGTCACCGCTCCTTTATCTACCCCATTACACTATATACTGGGTCACCGCTCCTTTATCGACCCCATTACACTATATACTGGGTCACGGCTCCTTTATCCACCCCATTACACTATATACTGGGTCACGGCTCCTTTATCCACCCCATTACACTATATACTGGGTCACGGCTCCTTTATCTACCCCATTACACTATATACTGGGTCACGGCTCCTTTATCTACCCCATTACACTATATACTGGGTCACGGCTCCTTTATCTACCCCATTACACTATACACTGGGTCACGGCTCCTTTATCTACCCCATTACATTATATACTGGGTCACCGCTCCTTTATCCACCCCATTACACTATATACTGGGTCACGGCTCCTTTATCTACCCCATTACACTATATACTGGGTCACCGCTCCTTTATCCACCCCATTACACTATATACTGGGTCACGGCTCCTTTATCTACCCCATTACACTATATACTGGGTCACCGCTCCTTTATCTACCACATTACACTATACATTGGGTCACTGCTCCTTTATCCACCCCATTACATTATATACTGGGTCACGGCTCCTTTATCTACCCCATTACACTATATACTGGGTCACGGCTCCTTTATCTACCCCATTACACTATATACTGGGTCACGGCTCCTTTATCCACCCCATTACACTATATACTGGGTCACCGCTCCTTTATCCACCCCATTACACTATATACTGGGTCACGGCTCCTTTATCTACCCCATTACATTATATACTGGGTCACGGCTCCTTTATCTACCCCATTACACTATATACTGGGTCACGGCTCCTTTATCCACCCCATTACACTATATACTGGGTCACGGCTCCTTTATCTACCCCATTACACTATATACTGGGTCACGGCTCCTTTATCCACCCCATTACACTATATACTGGGTCACGGCTCCTTTATCTACCCCATTACACTACATACTGGGTCACGGCTCCTTTATCTACACCATTACACTATATACTGGGTCACGGCTCCTTTATCTACCCCATTACATTATATACTGGGTCACGGCTCCTATATCTACCCCATTACACTATATACTGGGTCACGGCTCCTTTATCTACCCCATTACACTATATACTGGGTCACTGCTCCTTTATCCACCCCATTACACTATATACTGTGTCACAGCTCCTTTATCCACCCCATTACACTATACACTGGGTCACGGCTCCTTTATCTACACCATTACACTATATACTGTGTCACAGCTCCTTTATCCACCCCATTACACTATACACTGTGTCACGGCTCCTTTATCTACCCCATTACACTATATACTGGGTCACGGCTCCTTTATCTACCCCATTACACTGTATACTGGGTCACGGCTCCTTTATCTACCCCATTACACTATATACTGGGTCACGGCTCCTTTATCTACCCCATTACACTATACACTGGATCACGGCTCCTTTATCTACCCCATTACACTACATACTGGGTCACGGCTCCTTTATCCACCCCACTACACTATATACTGGGTCACGGCTCCTTTATCCACCCCATTACACTATATACTGGGTCTCAGCTCCTTTATCCACCCCATTACACTATATACTGGGTCACAGCTCCTTTATCCACCCCATTACACTATACACTGGGTCACGGCTCCTTTATCCACCCCATTACACTATATACTGGGTCACGGCTCCTTTATCTACACCATTACACTATATACTGTGTCACAGCTCCTTTATCCACCCATTACACTATATACTGGGTCACGGCTCCTTTATCCACCCCATTACACTATATACTGGGTCACGGCTCCTTTATCTACCCCATTACACTATATACTGGGTCACGGCTCCTTTATCCACCCATTACACTATATACTGGGTCACGGCTCCTTTATCTACCCCATTACACTATATACTGGGTCACAGCTCCTTTATCCACACCACTACACTATATACTTGGTCACTGCTCCTTTATCTACCCCATTAAACTATATACTGGGTCACAGCTCCTTTATCCACACCACTACACTATATACTGGGTCACTGCTCCTTTATCTACCCCATTAAACTATATACTGGGTCACAGCTCCTTTATCCACCCCATTACACTATATACTGGGTCACAGCTCCTTTATCTACCCCATTACACTATATACTGGGTCACGGCTCCTTTATCTACCCCATTACACTGTATACTGGGTCACGGCTCCTTTATGCACACCACTACACTATATACTGGGTCACAGCTCCTTTATCCACCCCATTACACTATATATTGGGTCACGGCTCCTTTATCTACCCCATTACACTGTATACTGGGTCACAGCTCCTTTATCCACCCCATTACACTATATATTGGGTCACGGCTCCTTTATCCACCCCATTACACTATATACTGGGTCACGGCTCCTTTATCTACCCCATTACACTATATACTGGGTCACGGCTCCTTTATCTACCCCATTACACTATATACTGGGTCACGGCTCCTTTATCCACCCCATTACACTATATACTGGGTCACGGCTCCTTTATCTACCCCATTACACTATATACTGGGTCACTGCTCCTTTATCTACCCCATTACACTATATACTGGGTCACCGCTCCTTTATCCACCCCATTACATTATATACTGGGTCACCGCTCCTATATCTACCCCATTACACTATATACTGGGTCACCGCTCCTTTATCCACCCCATTACACTATATACTGGGTCACGGCTCCTTTATCTACCCCATTACACTATATACTGGGTCACCGCTCCTTTATCTACCCCATTACACTATACACTGGGTCACGGCTCCTTTATCTACCCCATTACACTATACACTGGGTCACGGCTCCTTTATCTACACCATTACACTATATACTGTGTCACAGCTCCTTTATCCACCCATTACACTATATACTGGGTCACAGCTCCTTTATCCACCCCATTACACTATACACTGTGTCACGGCTCCTTTATCTACCCCATTACACTATATACTGGGTCACGGCTCCTTTATCCACTCCATTACACTATATATTGGGTCACGGCTCCTTTATCCACCCCATTACACTACATATTGGGTCACAGCTCCTTTATCCACCCCATTACACTATATACTGGGTCACGGCTCCTTTATGCACCCCATTACACTATACACTGGGTCACGGCTCCTTTATCTACCCCATTACACTATATACTGGGTCACAGCTCCTTTATCCACCCCATTACACTATATACTGGGTCACTGCTCCTTTATCTACCCCATTACACTATATACTGGGTCACGGCTCCTTTATCCACCCCATTACACTATATACTGGGTCACGGCTCCTTTATCCACCCCATTACACTATATACTGGGTCACGGCTCCTTTATCTACCCCATTACACTATACACTGGGTCACGGCTCCTTTATCCACCCCATTACACTATATACTGGGTCACGGCTCCTTTATCCACCCATTACACTATATACTGGGTCACTGCTCCTTTATCTACCCCATTACACTATATACTGGGTCACAGCTCCTTTATCTACACCATTACACTATATCCTGTGTCACAGCTCCTTTATCCACCCATTACACTATATACTGGGTCACAGCTCCTTTATCCACCCCATTACACTATATACTGGGTCACTGCTCCTTTATCCACCCCATTACACTATATACTGGGTCACGGCTCCTTTATCCACCCCATTACACTACATATTGGGTCACGGCTCCTTTATCCACCCCATTACACTATATACTGGGTCACAGCTCCTTTATCCACCCCATTACACTACATATTGGGTCACGGCTCCTTTATCCACCCCATTACACTATATACTGGGTCACAGCTCCTTTATCCACCCCATTACACTATATACTGGGTCACAGCTCCTTTATCCACCCCATTACACTATATACTGGGTCACGGCTCCTTTATCCACCCCATTACACTATATACTGGGTCACGGCTCCTTTATCCACCCCATTACACTACATATTGGGTCACGGCTCCTTTATCCACCCCATTACACTATATACTGGGTCACAGCTCCTTTATCCACCCCATTACACTATATATTGGGTCACGGCTCCTTTATCCACACCACTACACTATATACTTGGTCACTGCTCCTTTATCTACCCCATTAAACTATATACTGGGTCACTGCTCCTTTATCTACCCCATTACATTATATACTGGGTCACGGCTCCTTTATCTACCCCATTACACTGTATACTGGGTCACGGCTCCTTTATCCACCCCACTACACTATATACTGGGTCACGGCTCCTTTATCCACCCCATTACACTATATACTGGGTCACGGCTCCTTTATCTACCCCATTACATTATATACTGGGTCACAGCTCCTTTATCTACCCCATTACACTGTATACTGGGTCACGGCTCCTTTATCCACCCCACTACACTATATACTGGGTCACGGCTCCTTTATCCACCCCACTACACTATATACTGGGTCACGGCTCCTTTATCCACCCCATTACACTATATACTGGGTCACGGCTCCTTTATCTACCCCATTACACTACATACTGGGTCACGGCTCCTTTATCTACCCCATTACACTATATACTGGGTCACGGCTCCTTTATCTACCCCATTACACTATATACTGGGTCACGGCTCCTTTATGCACCCCATTACACTATATACTGGGTCACTGCTCCTTTATCCACCCCATTACACTATATACTGGGTCACGGCTCCTTTATCTACCCCATTACATTATATACTGTGTCACAGCTCCTTTATCCACCCATTACACTATATACTGGGTCACGGCTCCTTTATCTACCCCATTACATTATATACTGGGTCACGGCTCCTTTATCCACCCATTACACTACATACTGGGTCACGGCTCCTTTATCCACCCCATTACACTATATACTGGGTCACGGCTCCTTTATCTACCCCAAAAATGTTGAGTGGATCACAGCACACTCTTTACCTTATGGTGTGTGAGGGAGGACCGTCCTCATAACCAGTGCGCGCTCAATGCAAGGTCCTGGATCCTGGACCTTCGTTTAACAGCATACAGAAACATCTATTGAAAATCCCTGGAGTGCTGCTCTCTCAATCTGTATCCTTTATCTACCCCATTACA
This sequence comes from Eleutherodactylus coqui, assembly GCF_035609145.1. Lineage (NCBI taxonomy): Eukaryota > Metazoa > Chordata > Amphibia > Anura > Eleutherodactylidae > Eleutherodactylus > Eleutherodactylus coqui. The sequence continues at coordinate 5,411,554 of NC_089843.1, read as the reverse complement.
CTATACATTGGGTCACGGCTCCTTTATCCACCCATTACACTATATACTGTGTCACTGCTCCTTTATCTACCCTATTACACTATATACTGGGTCACGGCTCCTTTATCCACCCCATTACACTATATACTGGGTCACGGCTCCTTTATCCACCCATTACACTATATACTGGGTCCAGGCCCCTTATACTGTATTTGGACCCACCTTCAGCCGCTCCGGCTCCGGTTTCTTAGGTGTGGCGCTCGTTACACCAGTCACTGATTTTAACATCTCCAGCCCGCTGCTCAGCGCTGTGGTGATCGCCGGCCGCTGCATATTCTTTTCCGGGGTCGGTTCGGAGAGAGTCGCGCTGATCGGTTTCACTGGGTGAGGACTGAAGTGATGGGAGAACGACAAGTTAATGTGACGCATATGTTCATCCATCCTCCATTTACTTCGTTAAGTAGCTTAACAGCAACAGATTCACGTTCCAACACACGCTACATGGACAGCAGGGCACAAATACACCATGCAGACCAAAGTATCTGCCCCCCAGCAGTCAGGTGTAGCATTAGGTATAAAGGAGAGGATCCCAGAGGAGATCCCAGTACAGAAACCATCAGATGTCACCAAGTGTAGAGCTGACAACGGGGTCTGGTGGGGGAATGTCACCAGGTGTAGAGCCGACAACGGGGTCTGGTGGGAAAGGGGGGGGGGGGGGGGATGTCACCAGGTGTAGAGCCGACAACGGGGTCTGGTGGGGGGGGGGGGGGGGGGGCTGTCACCAGGTGTAGAGCCGACAACGGGGTCTGGTGGGGGTGGGGGGGGGTGGGCTGTCACCAGGTGTAGAGCCGACCACGGGGTCTGGTGGGGGGGCTGTCACCAGGTGAAGAGCCGACCACCGGGTCTGGTGGGGGGGGCTGTCACCAGGTGTAGAGCCGACCACGGGGTCTGGTGGGGGGGCTGTCACCAGGTGTAGAGCCGACCACGGGGTCTGGTGGAGGGGCTGTCACCAGGTGTAGAGCCGACAACGGGGTCTGGTGGAGGGGCTGTCACCAGGTGTAGAGCCGACAACGGGGTCTGGTGGGGGGGCTGTCACCAGGTGTAGAGCCGACAACGGGGTCTGGTGGGGGGGCTGTCACCAGGTGTAGAGCCGACAACGGGGTCTGGTGGGGGGGGGCTGTCACCAGGTGTAGAGCCGACAACGGGGTCTGGTGGGGGGGGGCTGTCACCAGGTGTAGAGCCGACAACGGGGTCTGGTGGGGGGGGGGCTGTCACCAGGTGTAGAGCCAACAACGGGGTCTGGTGGGGGGGGGGTGTCACCAGGTGTAGAGCCAACAACGGGGTCTGGTGGGGGGGGGGGGATGTCACCAGGTGTAGAGCCGACAACGGGGGTCTGGTGGGGGGGGATGTCACCAGGTGTAGAGCCGACAACGGGGGTCTGGTGGGGGGGGATGTCACCAGGTGTAGAGCCGACAACGGGGTCTGGTGGGGGGGGATGTCACCAGGTGTAGAGCCGACAACGGGGGTCTGGTGGGGGGGGATGTCACCAGGTGTAGAGCCGACAACGGGGGTCTGGTGGGGGGGGATGTCACCAGGTGTAGAGCCGACAACGGGGGTCTGGTGGGGGGGGATGTCACCAGGTGTAGAGCCGACAACGGGGGTCTGGTGGGGGGGGATGTCACCAGGTGTAGAGCCGACAACGGGGGTCTGGTGGGGGGGGATGTCACCAGGTGTAGAGCCGACAACGGGGGTCTGGTGGGGGGGATGTCACCAGGTGTAGAGCCGACAACAGGGTCTGGTGGGGGTGGGGGGCTGTCACCAGGTGTAGAGCCGACCACGGGGTCTGGTGGGGGGGCTGTCACCAGGTGTAGAGCCGACAACGGGGTCTGGGGGGGGGGGGGGCTGTCACCAGGTGTAGAGCCGACCACGGGGTCTGGTGGGGGGGCTGTCACCAGGTGTAGAGCCGACAACGGGGTCTGGTGGGGGGGCTGTCACCAGGTGTAGAGCCGACAACGGGGTCTGGTGGGGGGGGGCTGTCACCAGGTGTAGAGCCGACAACGGGGTCTGGTGGGGGGGGGCTGTCACCAGGTGTAGAGCCGACAACGGGGTCTGGTGGGGGGGGCTGTCACCAGGTGTAGAGCCGACAACGGGGTCTGGTGGGGGGGGCTGTCACCAGGTGTAGAGCCGACAACGGGGTCTGGTGGGGGGGGGCTGTCACCAGGTGTAGAGCCGACAACGGGGTCTGGTGGGGGGGGGGCTGTCACCAGGTGTAGAGCCGACAACGGGGTCTGGTGGGGGGGGCTGTCACCAGGTGTAGAGCCGACAACGGGGTCTGGTGGGGGGGGCTGTCACCAGGTGTAGAGCCGACAACGGGGTCTGGTGGGGGGGGCTGTCACCAGGTGTAGAGCCGACAACGGGGTCTGGTGGGGGGGGCTGTCACCAGGTGTAGAGCCGACAACGGGGTCTGGTGGGGGGGGCTGTCACCAGGTGTAGAGCCGACAACGGGGTCTGGTGGGGGGGGTGTCACCAGGTGTAGAGCCGACAACGGGGTCTGGTGGGGGATGTCACCAGGTGTAGAGCCGACAACGGGGGTCTGGTGGGGGGGGATGTCACCAGGTGTAGAGCCGACAACGGGGGTCTGGTGGGGGGGGGGATGTCACCAGGTGTAGAGCCGACAACGGGGGTCTGGTGGGGGGGATGTCACCAGGTGTAGAGCCGACAACGGGATCTGGTGAGGGGGGGGGGGGGGGGATGTCACCAGGTGTAGAGCCGACAACGGGATCTGGTGAGGGAGGGGATGTCACCAGGTGTAGAGCCGACAACGGGATCTGGTGAGGGAGGGGTTGTCACCAGGTGTAGAGCCGACAACGGGATCTGGTGAGGGAGGGGATGTCACCAGGTGTAGAGCCGACAACGGGATCTGGTGAGGGAGGGGATGTCACCAGGTGTAGAGCCGAAAACGGGATCTGGTGAGGGAGGGGATGTCACCAGGTGTAGAGCTGACAACGGGATCTGGTGAGGGAGGGGATGTCACCAGGTGTAGAGCTGACAACGGGATCTGGTGAGGGGGGGGATGTCACCAGGTGTAGAGCTGACAACGGAGTCTGGTGGGGGGGGCATGTCACCAGGTGTAGAGCTCACAACGGGATCTGGTGGAGATGTCACCAGGTGTAGAGCTGACAACAGGGTCTGGTGAGGAGGATGTCACCAGGTGTAGAGCCGACAACGGGGTCTGGTGGGGGGGGGGGGGGGGGATGTCACCAGGTGTAGAGCCCAACAACGGGATCTGGTGAGGGGGGGGATGTCACCAGGTGTAGAGCCGACAACGGGATCTGGTGAGGGGGGGGATGTCAGCAGGTGTAGAGCTGACAACGGGATCGGTGGGGGGCGCTTAATTGAACGCTGTATGTACTATTTTCGGGTGGATCTGGAGTCATCCTCAGAGAGCCATCGTCAGGTAAAGGTGCAGCAAACAAGATAAATAAGGGAACATTTTGTGGCAAGGCAGTACACAGAATGGCCTGCAGGGGGCTGTAAAACAGGCATTGTGTGCTAATCAGCAGGGACAGCTGCTTCTTTTATTGTACTGAAAAAAACCTAAGTAGGAAAAAACTAGCCGCAGCCACCGAGGAGAAGGCAAGAATACTAGCCGCAGCCACCGAGGAGAAGGCGAGAATACTAGCCGCAGCCACCGAGGAGAAGGCGAGAATACTAGCCGCAGCCACCGAGGAGAAGGCGAGAATACTAGCCGCAGCCACCGAGGAGAAGGCGAGAATACTAGCCGCAGCCACCGAGGAGAAGGCGAGAATACTAGCCGCAGCCACCGAGGTGAAGGCGAGAATACTAGCCGCAGCCACCGAGGTGAAGGCGAGAATACTAGCCGCAGCCACCGAGGTGAAGGCGAGAATACTAGCCGCAGCCACCGAGGTGAAGGCGAGAATACTAGCCGCAGCCACCGAGGTGAAGGCGAGAATACTAGCCGCAGCCACCGAGGTGAAGGCGAGAATACTAGCCGCAGCCACCGAGGTTTAGGCGAGAATACTAGCCGCAGCCACCGAGGTTTAGGCGAGAATACTAGCCGCAGCCACCGAGGAGAAGGCGAGAATACTAGCCGCAGCCACCGAGGTGAAGGCGAGAATACTAGCCACAGCCACCGAGGAGAAGGCGAGAATACTAGCCGCAGCCACCGAGGAGAAGGCGAGAATACTAGCCGCAGCCACCGAGGAGAAGGCGAGAATACTAGCCGCAGCCACCGAGGAGAAGGCGAGAATACTAGCCGCAGCAACCGAGGAGAAGGCGAGAATACTAGCCGCAGCCACCGAGGAGAAGGCGAGAATACTAGCCGCAGCCACCGAGGAGAAGGCGAGAATACTAGCCGCAGCCACCGAGGAGAAGGCGAGAATACTAGCCGCAGCCACCGAGGAGAAGGCGAGAATACTAGCCGCAGCCACCGAGGAGAAGGCGAGAATACTAGCCGCAGCCACCGAGGAGAAGGCGAGAATACTAGCCGAAGCCACCGAGGAGAAGGCGAGAATACTAGCCGAAGCCACCGAGGTGGAAAGAAATATTACCAGCCGCAGCCACCGAGGTGGAAAGAAATACTACTAGCCGCAGCCACCGGCGTGGAAAGAAATATTACTAGCTGCAGGCACTGAGAGGAAAGAAATATTACTAGCTGCAGCCACTGAGGGGAAGGCAATAAATACTAGCTGCAGCCATTGAAGGGAAAGAAATAATACTAGCTGCAGCCATTGAGGGGAAAGAAATATTACTAGCTGCAGCCACTGAGAGGAAAGAAATATTACTAGCTGCAGCCACTGAGAGGAAAGAAATATTACTAGCTGCAGCCACTGAGAGGAAAGAAATATTACTAGCTGCAGGCACTGAGAGGAAAGAAATATTACTAGCTGCAGGCACTGAGAGGAAAGAAATATTACTAGCTGCAGGCACTGAGAGGAAAGAAATATTACTAGCTGCAGGCACTGAGAGGAAAGAAATTTTACTAGCTGCAGGCACTGAGAGGAAAGAAATTTTACTAGCTGCAGCCACTGAGAGGAAAGAAATATTACTAGCTGCAGCCACTGAGAGGAAAGAAATATTACTAGCTGCAGCCACTGAGAGGAAAGAAATATTACTAGCTGCAGCCACTGAGAGGAAAGAAATATTACTAGCTGCAGCCACTGAGAGGAAAGAAATATTACTAGCTGCAGGCACTGAGAGGAAAGAAATATTACTAGCTGCAGGCACTGAGAGGAAAGAAATATTACTAGCTGCAGGCACTGAGAGGAAAGAAATATTACTAGCTGCAGGCACTGAGAGGAAAGAAATATTACTAGCTGCAGCCACTGAGAGGAAAGAAATATTACTAGCTGCAGCCACTGAGAGGAAAGAAATATTACTAGCTGCAGCCACTGAGAGGAAAGAAATATTACTAGCTGCAGCCACTGAGGGGAAAGAAATATTACTAGCTGCAACCACTGAGGGGAAAGAAATATTACTAGCTGCAGCCACTGAGAGGAAAGAAATATTACTAGCTGCAGCCACTGAGAGGAAAGAAATATTACTAGCTGCAGCCACTGAGGAGGAAAGAAATATTACTAGCTGCAGCCACTGAGAGGAAGGCAATAATACCAGCTGCAGCCACAAACAGGCGCAGTATTACTAGCTGGGGACACTGCAAGGAGGGCTCTATTAGTTGGGGCCACTGAGATGAAGACAATTTCACTAGCTGTGACCACTAAAATGAGACACGGTTACTAGCTGCAACCACAGACAGGTGCACTATTACTGAGAGGAAGGCAATTCCTAGCTGGGGTTATTTTTGATGGGCACAGTGTGGCTAGATATTTCTTGTGGGGGTCAGGTATCGCCAATTACATTTGCAGGGGCACTGCATGTGGCAATATTAATAGCTTATCTTACATCTGTGGGCAAACTCTACAGAGACACGTCAATCCCAGAAGACGTCACACTGGTATGGGCCGGACGGGCAATGAAAGGGAGTCACAGAGGATGTCCTAAGTATCACAAAATGCCTCAGACTGTAGTCCCTGTATGGTCTGCAGTGTGATGGGTGGTAGCATTCTTGTTTATGAACTCCTCCCAGCATTCATTGCTCAGTTCATACTGGGAGCTATTATTTAACATGGTATAGATATAGCTGGGTATGACCGCACTTTGTAATTTATCCCTGTACTGGTCTTAGTTCTGGTTCAAAGTGTATTTTATAACCTTTGTTTTGAGGCTGTAATTCCAATAAGTTATGATTTTTGATCTGGTGCTCTATTTACACTATGTCATATGCTGCACTCTGGTACTGTATGTTGTCATGAGCTTGGTTCTGGTGCTGTATTTATGATAGAAGGGAGTATGACTGTAGGATGAGACTACACAGGGTTTGTTTGTAGTCTGTTACCATGGCGATCAGTAGTCTGCACAGGGGCTGTTGACCAAAAAAAAAAAAACACACAAGAGATCACATACGATGTTTATGGCAATATGAACATTATCTCCAGGGGACAAATAGAATTCTCCAGTTTCTCTGGATGCATCTAAAGTCCTTAACCCGGTTATCTGGTTGCACGGCCAGTTATGTGGGCCAGAATCAAGTTGGTTAAGATGTACTGAAACGGGGAACATCCCAAGCCTTTGGTCTAGCGGAGGGTCCAAGGAAGGGTAGTCCTCCCTCCCCTACTAATTACTACAATTTTTATTTAAAGGAGATGTCTCGAGGAAGCAGTTAATTTTTTTTTTTGCCCAGTCCCCCCCATTAAGCATACATTACTAAGCCCCCCTGTAAATGACATTTCTAGCTGGTTCGTACTTACCGTTCCAGCGTTTCAGCAACTTATAAAAGTTTCCTCAAGATGGCCGCCGGCTCTTTCCCCGTCGCTCGCTGCAGCCCGACGTGCGCGCTCCCGAGACGCCGCCAGCTGTGTCTCCATGGCAACCGGACGCATCGCAGCCGCCGACCAGACGCCCCGCAGCCGCCGACCAGACAGCAGGTAACCGGCGCTAGCCCCCGGCTCCCCAGCGCTAGACCCTCAGCCCAGGTGAAGGCCCCGGAGCCCAGCGCTAGGTTCCGGAGCCCAGCGCTAGTTCCCCCGGCCTAGCGGCAGCCCCCCCCCCCCGGCCTAGCGACAGCCCCTCCGGCGCAGCCCGGCGCAGCGGCAGCCCCCCCCGGCCTAGCGACAGCCCCCCCATCACAGCGGCAGCCCCCCCCCGGCCTAGCGGCAGCCCCCCCCCCGGCCTAGCGACAGCCCCCCCGGCGCAGCCCGGCGCAGCGGCAGCCCCCCCCGGCCTAGCGACAGCCCCCCCCATCACAGCGGCAGCCCCCCCCGGCCTAGCGACAGCCCCCCCGGCCTAGCGACAGCCCCCCCCGGGCCTAGCGACAGCCCCCCCCGGCGCAGCGACAGCCCCCCCCCCGGCGCAGCGACAGCCCCCCCCCCGGCGCAGCCCGGCGCAGCGGCAGCCCCCCGACCCATCACTTACCTGGGAGGCTTCTCGGGGCTGCTGGGCTGGGCTGGGCTTCTCCGCTGGGCAGCTCCAGTTTCTGCACCTTCCTCTAACAGAGGATGGTGCAGAATGGCCGCTTCAGCGCGCTCCCGAGCAGTGACAGCTCGTCTGCGCATGCGCAGAAGAGCTGTAGCGGGGAGCACACTGAAGCGGCTCGTGCTGAATGGAGAAGACCGGACTGCGCAAGCGCGTCTAAAAAAGCAAGCTGCCGGCGAATTTAGACGGAACCATGGAGACGAGGACGCTAGCAACGGAGCAGGTAAGTGGAATAACTTCTGTATGGCTCATATTTAATGCACAATGTACATTACAAAGTGCATTAATATGGCCATACAGAAGTGTATACCCCCACTTGGTTTCGCGAGACCACCCCTTTAACTATTAGGATCTGCATTTTGTTAGCACATCGTTTTGAAGATACCTGGTTGGTGGGGTCCAGGGGTCCATGCGGAATACCTAGGAGCTACCGGAGGCATCATCAATTCTGATGACCAATAAGTGCCTAAGTGTTGGCAGCTGCTAAGGAAGTTATAGGAAGGGGAAACCCCATTGGTGTACCCAATCAATCATTGTGTTTTTCATGGGAGTGTTCCAAAAAGAAAAAGTTTGAAAAGCGGAAAAAAGTTATTAAAATTTGCATAAACGTGGGTCTTCGAGCAAATTTTGTGGGCGTTCCAAGGTAGATTGGGGCAGGGCTCAGAAATGTCCCATGAATGGGATTACAAGTGTTGGGAGGTATGCTCCCCGGACATTAGCTGACCTACAACTGGACCCTCTTATGCTCCAACATACAATAACCATCCAAAACATTGCGTTAAAACATCCAAATTTCAGGCCACTGCTTGGAGAAGGTTGTTTCATGTTCCAACAAGACACCGCCCCCCCCCCCCCACCATAATGATGCTGTGGTTTATTGGATGCGAATCTTAACAGTAAAGAGGCACCAAGTCCACATTGGAAGGGCAAGTCACACTGCCAGGAAGTGGTTGTCCATAAGCATTCATGTGAAGGGCTGAATGTACACATATGTGGTAGACGTAATGGTGCTCACTTTCTGCCTTTACTTGGCTTCAAGGTAGCAGCCAAAGAACGGGACCTTAGTACCGCTGATCGGTGGAAGTCACAGCAGTGGAACCGCCAGACACTTACATCTATCTTATGGATATATAATTGTGGCCATTAGTGGTCATCACTGGAATACCCCCACGGTTTCAGAATAAAGTGTTCAACCAGCAAGAGGAGATGTGATAAGTGGGGGTGAACAGGACCTATGTAGAGTCACGGCCACAAGTTGTGAGACGGACACAAAATTTTGGTTTTCACATAGTTGGCTGCTTCAGTGTTTTAGAGCTTTTATTGGTAGATGTATCAAGTTTAGGCAAACACTCAATATTTACAGTGCTGACCCTGATTTTTAAAAGGCCTCCGCAATTCACCCTGGCATGCTGGATATCAGCCAAACCCTGACTGATGACCATTCTTCCTAATCAGTGCTTGGGGTTTATCACAATTTGTGTTTTTGTTTGTCCAGCCGCTTTGAGGATTGATCACAGGTTCTCAATGGGATGAGATCTGGGGAGTTTCCAGTTAATGTTTTGTTGAGCAAGCCACTTTGTGACCACTTTTGCCTTGTGACACAGTGCTCCATCATGCTGGAGAAAGCACTGTTCATTACCACAATTGTTCCTAAATGGTCGGGAGAAGTTGCTCCTGGTTGGTCAGGAGAAGTAGCTCCTGGTTGGTTGGGAGGAGTTGCTCCTTGAGGAGGTTTACATGCTGTTCTTCATTCATGGCCGTGTTCTTGGGGTGCGAGTGAATAAAAAATGGGGTCCCACACATGAATGGTCTCGGAATGTGTTACTGTTGGCATGACACCGGACTCATGGTGGCGCGCACCTTCCCATCTTTAGATAATCATTCTTTAAGATGTCCCAAAAAGTCTGAAGGAGCTTCATCCTCGGTCCTCTGCAGGTCAACCACTGTACTCCCTACAGAATCTCAGCCAGTCATTGATGGTTTTCTTGGAGAGAAGCGTTTTCTTTGTTGTCCTTCTTGACTCCAGGCCGCCTCCAGAAGCCTTCGGCTCATGGTGTGTGCAGATGTACCAACACCCGCCCGCTGCCATTCCTGATGCTGTAGCTGAATCCTCTTTAGGAGACGGCTCTGGCACTTGCTGCACTTTCTTGGGTGCCCTGAAGCTTCTTCATAGCAACTGAACCTTTGTCCTTGAAGTTCCAATAAACGGTTAATTGAGGGAGGATCTCACATGCAGCAATGTTCTTGCCTGTAAAGCCCTTTCAATGTAAAGCAATGAGGAGTGCTCAGTTCCTTGGAGGTAACCGTGGTCATCAGAAGAAGACAAGGATGTCCATCCCCTTCTAAAGCAACCAGTCTGCTCTTATAACTCAGCCAGACAGCGATATCGGCCCCCTCGTCCTCCGTAACACTTTCTCCTGATGATGCTAGCAGATCATTTAGTGGCAGAACAGAAATTCAGTGGAAATAGGTTTTTGTGATTAAGTTACTGTTTATGCAAGGAACGATCTTACGGTTTATTACAATCATCGGGTCGCTCTTCACAACGATCTGGAGTTACTGCAAACTGCCACAATAAGAACAGAAGAGGCAAACTGTGTGAAAACCAAAATTTATATTCGTCTCAAAACTTTGGTCCATGGCTTGTAGACAGTTCTTATATAGGGGACCCGTTACCATGGACAGAACCCAACCATCATGTGCCAGAATTTGACCTGCTTGGATGTTTTTTCAGCAGTATTTTATGTGAACACCTTGCCAACTCAATTGTTGCCTTCACAATACAGACTTCGTGGCTATCTCTCACACTTTGGGCACCAGGAATTATTGCAGAATTCAGCAAGTCCACTATTACCAATCATTACAGCCATCAATGCAGTCAGCAATCCGGGTCAGGTGGTTATCAAAAAAAGGACAATGGGAAAATAGACACTTGTCAAATGATCGCAGCCTAGAAGGACTTTGCACATTCTCCACACATCACCCAGACTTTGCACAATCCACACCAGCAGCACACACCCCAATCCAAGTACAGATATCTCACCTGATCTTTAGTGGTATAAATGGATTGTCAGCTGTCTGTGTCTCCAGAGGCAGAATCGGAGGGGCAGCCGTTGTCACACCGCCGGCCACAGATGAATGCAAGCCCGACAGAGTTGCTGTGTGGGTATTTGTTGCTGTAGTGGTACCCGGGGTTGTCAGAAGCGTGATCAGAGAGGGGAAGTTGGATGGTTTAATGTTTGGGACAGCTGCTAGGGAAGGAGTGGAGAAGGCCAGAGGTTGGCTGCCATGCAGGTTAGGCGTTTTCACATCAGTCGGGAGAACAGCAGATGGAAAATTTCTAAGAGCTGCAGAGGCGTGAAGGTCTTTGAAGCTTGACTCTTCTTGCAAGGAAGACTCAGAGCTCTGACTACTTTGGGAGTGTTCGAGGATGAATGGGTTTTTGTGACTTAATGGCGTTGGGTCAACTGGGGAAAAGGGGTTTCCTGGAGATGGCAAGCTTTGTGAGTGGTTTTGGTCTGACTGATCAAACTCTGTTCTCCAGAAGTCCTCATTCTTAAAGTCAACAATGATATCTGTTGACCATGAGGACAGTTGTCTCAGAGAGTAACCATGTTGGCTTTCATGTCTTAACGCTTTGGCATTAGACTCAAGCTCATTAGATGGTGGACTAGCCAATTCTAGGACTACATCTTCAGGTTTATTCTGATCTGGCTCAGGTTTTTGTTCATAACTCAGACTGCTTTCATTTCTGCCATCTGCCGAGGCACTATTGCACTGACTTGTTGGCACATACTCATGGGTGCCGGGTTCTATCACACATTTCGGCATCTGCTCCTCTACAGCAGACCAGTACAAAACGTCTGACTGCTCAACTTTCTTAGACTGGGTAGACAATTCAGACCAGTTTCCTTTTTGTAATTTTGACACCGGCATTTGTTTTTTGAAGTAAAAGTCATCAGAACTCTGTTTACTGCCCCCCAATATGTTTAGTGGTTTGGACTGACCATGGTTAATTAACTCCAATTTATCAGAGGCTTCATGACGACGTGAAAGGTCTGTGTCTAGCGAGACATTGGACAGGCAAGTCTTGAACTGCTCCGACGCCGTTACTTCACCTACATCTAACAGGTGTTCCCCATTAACAGCACCCGAATTATCTTCTTCCCTTAAAGCAGTCATACGGCCCTCAGTGGTGGATTGGGTGTCCTTGGTAAAAGCTCCTAACACTGGGCTTCTTATCTCAATTGCAGGACAGAAGGTCACTAGAGAGACCGCTTGTGTGCTACCCCCCATGTTTTGCTCTTCCATGTGTTCCTCTGGGTTCTGTATTTGTTTTGCAATGGCATCCTGATGGCTTGTTTGTTTGTAACTATCATCTTCATCTTCTATTTGTTCAATACATCCTGACAGCCTGAGCCGAGGGGGCTTGGGTGGTGCTACAGACCCTACATCAACACTAATGGCCTGCTCTTTTATTATATCCCCAACAGTCTGCTTATGAAGGATGTCCCACTCAACATCTATCCTGTCAAGATTGCATTTGGTTGAGACTTGTCCTACGAACTCCTTGGATACTTGCAGGTTATGTACATCACTACTACTTTCTAGTGCATGGTTGCTTATGGGAGCAACGCTGTCCTTTGTTAAGATCAGGGAGTCCTGCGACATTACTTCTCCTATCTTAACCATGTTCTGTTCTGTTAGTACAATTGGTTGGACAGTCGCTACCCTGCCCTCGGAGGAGGCAGGATCTGGTGTGTCTACACATTGAGAAGCATGGTTGAATGACTTTGGATCATTAAATGCATTTGTAGATAAATTAACAAATGACTTAAGACCTGTAGACCCAGGAGAGGGGGGAGATGTTGGAGAAAGGTTGGGCAGAAGACTTGATGGCAAGGGAGATTTTTTTGCATCGCTGTTGAAACTTTCTGGCCAACATAAGTCAAGATTAGAATTATTCGCTTGCAGGTTATGCCATTCATCTTCCTTTTGACGGGCTATGAACATATTAGTTATAGTTTCCGGTTTGTTAAATGGAAAAAACAATGGTTCCCTTGAGACATTATGGTCTTCAGGTTCTGGTGACTGTTGGTAATTGCTAGATGCAGGCTGCAGTCGACTTGAAGCAAGAGCATCAAATTGCTGTTCCCATCCCAAGACCATTCGAGGTTCTGATGAAGAAATTTGGGTTGGACGGAATTCGGGACGATCATCAAAGTTGCCACTTTCTCCTTGGTACAAATATACATTTAGATCTTCGGTAGAGCAAGAGGAAACCAATGGACTGTGTTCCTCCACAAGAGAAGAGCCCCTTTCAGCAGCTTCTGAGGTAGCAATAGACCCAGAGGGAAAACTAGAGAAAAAGTGAGTAGGTGAAGAAGTATTTAGTAACCGGTCAGAAAGGAAGTCCTCAAAGAAAGGGTTGTTCTGTAGTAAGTTTAGAAATGGGTTGCTGGCAGACAGATTCCCAAAGACACCACTAAGAGAAGCTCTACGAAGGTTAGTTCTAGGCAAAGCGTCTACTAAAGACGGAGGTTGGGCAGAAAGGCATGGGGAATAGTGGGAAGAAGCAGAGGAGCTGGTTTCTACCTGAGGAGACACATCCAGACTGTGGAGGAAGACAAAACAGTCCTCCATGTTAGTGCTAAACAATAACATGGACTATATTACACTCACACAAACTTGGGTTCTGAAGAGCAATGTCATCAGCTGTGATTGGTGTATAGGGCAAATCAACAGTGCAAGACAATCAGGGGCTACTAGTACTAACAGGGCTTCAGGTATATGCTCTACTAGAAGACCAATATTAGGCCGGGTTCCCACGCATCATTTGTGTCCCACTTGTTTTGTGCCAGAACAGGATACAACTGATGCCATTTTGGTACAATGGTCCGGCATCCATAGCCAGACAGAAAAGTGCGACATGCAATGCTGTTCTGTCCAGCGCAGAGGCACCGGGTGTCATGAACTGCCCCACCGAGGACTATGGCATCAGTTCCCCTTGGATATTTCACTGCAATGCTAGAGTGGAAAAAAGACGTATGGCTGTGGAGAACCCGGCCTAAATTAGGCATGAAAATCACACACAATAAGATCAACATAAAATACCATCTAAACATTATAACGCTCTTCAGACCACGGCTGTGATAAGTCATAAGTTGGGTTCTCATGCGGCACCAACATAACGGTATATCAATACGTTCGGTAAGTGATGGCTATTCCTGCTGTCTCCACTATGAGCAGGCATACTCAGGCAAGTGTCCATCTATTGGGAGAATGGAAAGGGCCGCAGTCAAAGGCTTATCTCCCGTGGGAGATAATCCAACAAAGCCAACCCTTCTTTTCTCTGTAGTCTGTCATTGGCTGAGGAGAAGACTAAACACCCCTATACACATAAGGTAGGTAGTGGGTTCAGCCAATGGCGGCTCACTGTCCCTGTAGCGCACATGGTAGGGTTTCCTGACACATCATCGATGGATGCCTGATGCATGACAAAAAAAAAGTCATCCAAAAACAGAGAAAAAAATTGTTTGTTGCCATATTAAAGTCTAAAGGAGGCCAAAAGTTCCCTTCTGACTGCCATCGGGTTAATTGTAGGCCTACAGATTAGTTTAATAAATCATAGAATCATAGACTGGTAGAGTTGGAAGGGTCCTCCGGGGTAATCAGGACCTCCAGGGTCATCGGGTCCTTTGGGGTCATCTGGTCCAACCCCCTGCTCAGTGCAGGATCACTAAATCATCCCAGACAGATATTTGTCTAGGCTTTGTTTGAACACTTCCATTGAAGGAGAACTCCCCACCTCCCGTGGTAACCTGTTCCACTCATTGATCCCCCTCACTGTCTAATATCTAATCTGTGTCTCCTCCCTTTCAGTTTCATCCCATTGCTTCTAGTCTTTCCTTGTACAGATGAAAATAGGGCTGATCCCTCTGCACTGTGACAGCCCTTCAGATATTTGTAAACAGCTATTAAGTCTCCTCTCAGCCTTCTCTTCTGTAAGCTAAACATTCGCAGATCCTTTAACCGTTCCTCATAGGACATGACTTGCAGACCGCTCACCATCTTGGTAACTCTTCTCTGAACTTGCTCCAGTTTGTCTATGTCTTTTTTAAAGTGGGGTGCCCAGAACTGGACCCAGTATTCCGGATGAGGTCTGACTAAGGAAGAGTAGAGGGGGATAATGACCTCACGTGATCTAGACTCTATGCTTCTCTTAATACATCCCAGAATTGTGTTTGCCTTTTTGGCTGCTGCATCACATTGTTGACTCATGTTCAGTCTATGATCTATTAGTATACCCACGTCTTTTTCACATGTGCTGCTGCTTAGCCCAATTCCTCCCATTCTGTATGTCCTTTTTCATTTTTCTTGACCAGATGTAGGACTTTGTGTTTCTCCTTGTTAAATACCATTCTGTTAGTCGCCGACCACTGTTCAAGCTTTTCTAGATCTTTTTGAATCCTCTCTCTCTTCCCTAGTGTTAGCTATCCCTCCTAGCTTTGTGTTGTCGGCACATTTGATCAGTTTCCCACAGTTCCCTCCTCCAGATCATTTATAACAATGTTGGCCAACACTGTTCCTAGGACAGAGCCTTGTGGTACCCCACTTGATGCATTCTTCCAATAGGATGTGCAGCCATTTATGACCACTCTTTGAGTACGATCACTCAGCCAGTTGTGAATCCACCTAACAGTTGCCTTGTCAATCCCAGATTTGGTCATTTTTTAATAAGTATGGGATGAGATACTTTGTCCAATGCTTTACTAAGGTCAAGATAAACTAGATCAGGAAAGCTTCCGGAACCTACAGGAAATGCCCGTCGTAGTACGAAAGAAGCTGAACGTATGCAGCCGCCTGCTAACAAATCACATGCTATGGAAAACCGTGGCCATACAAGGCCCCGCCGACTGCGACAAATCTGTACATTTGCCAGAAGGCCTTCTGCGCCGCCACTGCAGAAAAGCTTCTACTCGCTGGCGGTGAAGGGAATGTGCAGGCAAATGACTGTTTAACCCCTTCAGGACCGAGCCCGTTAGCGCCTTAATGACCATTCTGGAAATCTGCCGGGTGTCAGTTTATCACAGGATAACTCCGGGAAGGTTTTACTCATCCAAGTCAGCGCTCCTTCAAACTCTATACTATCAGCTGCAGTAACCAAATAGGTGATTGGAACAGAAGGGGTTAATGTCTGTGGTTTTACACATTATATTCTCCTGTGACCGCACACTGACAGGAAAGTGGAAGACAGAGGGGGAAACATGCCGACATGCGGGAAAGTTTGTGTACTACAAACTTCCCCGGCCAGCGATGTGATTGGTTCAGGTCCTGATTATGTCATCACTGACAGCCAATCAGGTCCCGATGATGGCATTCGAACAGGCTGTTGCCAAAGAAGTCCCCAACAAATTTAGGTCACTGCTGCACAGAGCCCAAACAGCAACGTAAATTTCAATTGGCGGTCATGAAGAGGTTAAAAGAGGTTATGCTCTGTGTAAGCTGCCCATAAACTATTCTAACAAAGTGCCAAGTGGCAGGAAGGACCGTGAGACGCGGTCATCCTCGGTCCGCTGCTATCTGTACGGTCACTGCTGCTGCCAGAACCTCAAGAGTTCCCAGGGTCAATCAGAACTTCGTGTTGTGGGACACCTCCTACTTCTCCTCCCCACCAGGACAAACTGAGTCGGCGTGGGCAATTACTGGTCTTCCTGATTAGAAGGAACTGAATTGCTTTCACATGGAGATCGACATTCGTAAAGTGTAAAGGCCCATTTAGACACAACGATTATCGCTTAAAAGCCGTCTCGAGTGATAATCGTTGTGTCTAACTGGCTTCCTGCAGTTTTCGTTAAGCCGTCGCTCATCGCTGATCCTTCAGCATGCTGGAAGAGAACGATGAGCCTTATCAGGAATTCACAACAGGATACAGCGGATACTATTGTTTCATCCCACTCCCTGAAGACAGGCGGGTATGAAGAACACAGCGGGGTCCAGCTGCGTTCTCCATACCCCGCTCGGCTGTATAACAGCCAGGCGCTCCGAACACAGAACAGCTGGATGCAGAAGACAAGCAGACCCGCTTGTCTTCTGTATACCCCGCTCGGAGAGCAAGGCGATCGCTCAATGTTTGAGCGATCACCTTGCCCTGTAAATGCACACAAACGATTATCGCTCAATCTTTTGAGTAATAATCATTCCGTCTAAATGGGCCTCATAACGCTAATTTGCTGAGGGGGTGGGGTTGCATCCCCCGGAGGACCCAAAGTGTCCTACGGTACATAGAGAACCCACTGATTTGAATAAAAGCTGTAATTCCACATTTTCCCTGTAGGAATGCTGTAGGGAAACTGTCTGGGATGATTTAGTGAATCCTGTACTGAGCAGGGGGTTGGACCCGATGACACCGGAGGACCCGATGATCCTGGGGGATCCAATGACCCTGTAGAACCTGATGACCCTGGAAGTCCCTTCCAACTCTACCATTCTATCATTCTATGATAACGCTTTCTGTCACTCACAGACACATTGGGGGCCCCAAACAAGTAAGGAAACGTCCAGAGAGGACGACTCCTTATGGGAAACACATTTTCAGAAAGAATTGATCGGACCCGGAGCCATCTACAGCCAGGAGAACCTAGTTTGGATTATAGCCTGGAGGAGAGCTGATTTGCATACTCTTCCCATGAAGCACTGCCCTAAACACCCCCAGGTGGATCACCACAAGGGGAATCAGTACCTTCCAAGTCACATTCCATCAGGACTGGCATGGCTGCTTGCAGGACGGAGACAATCCAGACCATCGCAGAGACAGAATGGTTGCTATCAGCACACTACATAACAACCGTAGTATGTCCCTAGCAACCAGTCGGCGGCACATCCCACAATCACACTGGGAGATGTGAAGCCAACAACGATGAGGGTTCGTTCATCAGCTCACAGCCGGATGTTCATAGCTGGGCATTGTGCATGGGCCTTTTAAGCCTCTCTGGAGGTTGATGGTTATAGGGGCTCCCGGGGGCAGGAAACAATTTTCAGGGTTCCTCTTGGACAAAAGATTTTGGAATTTTAGGCCAAATTTTTTTTTTTATAACCAGGAAACCCTTCAGAGGTACCCGCCACAAGTGTTTAAACAGCCTAGCAGATTTACACATGGAAAACTGAAGAATTGCGCACAGAGATAGGAGTCAAGCACATCTACAAAATAAAGAGCTTTACTTTCCCCACGTCAAATGCCAATCCCGTATGGTCGGTCCACGGGACGTGCCGGGCCAACTACGTCTCTGGAGCTCTGAGCAACTCCCTACTGTCTGCAGGCAACATGGAGACGTTCTCCACCTGATCATAGCGAGGTGTCCCGTATGTCCCGGACCGCTGAGACGAGTGCAGGTGCAGATACATCCCTTCCAACTGTGCGTGCGCTTGTCTCTGGGGTCACGGCGACACTTGGAGTGCGGCTGAGATGACCTCGCTTGCAGAGAGGGAACAGTACTGGGGCAGTTACTCAGGGCTCCAGAGACGGTCCGGACAGGCCACCACGATCAGTCCGCCACACCCACTGGACTGATTGCATGTGGCGCAGCAGAACATCTGCTTGACGCACCGGCGCAATGCTTCATTGTTTAGTGTTTTACCGGCGGGGAGATTTACGTGTGAAGAACCGGTGAGGCTCCCTTTGATAGGGCAGCTCGATCTTACAGGGATTGTTCAGGAAGTCATCCCAACGGTTGCACGGTTTGTTTGGCCTGTGGAGACCCCAAATAGGATGGGGGAAGTCATGGGCAGACCGGGGGGGGGGGGGGGGGGGGGAAGGGGCGCAGGCGTAGCCTAACCCAACATTGTTCTGTTGCAGTAAGTTAAACAATGTGCCTGATCGAGCGAGCGTGGCGTTACGGTACCTTTACGCGGGACAACTGCATCGGCGCCCAACAGCGATTGAGTAACTGCCGCTCCATAGGATTGACAGCCGTTCTGCGAACGGAGGCGGAGTGACCCGGCCGCCCACTCACAGTACACACCAGTCACTCGAAGACTGCCGTTTACCAGAGCCAACAGTCGCTCGGTCTCTAGGTGAACTAGAAGCCAAGCGACTCCAACAAATAAGCAATGTGTTGCTCAGCCGCTGTGGACGACCATCACACCAATTTACAGTTTCCAGGGATCCGCGTTCTCCCAATAGGTAAATATGCCTATGGCTTTGTGGGTATTCGGGTGACATTAAGTTTCCCCCATCTGCTTGGACCGCCTCTAATCAGTTTCCCGCGCCCGGCGAGTGCTCCAGTCATCACAATGAGGCCCCTGGGGTTGCCGAGCGCTTCATCTATGCTATTTGTTGCTCCCATTGAAGTTAATGCAGCGGTGGTAACTGAACGTCAACCAAACGCCCCTTTAAGACGGCGCTACTACTACAAGATAAAGTATGCATTATAACCAAAGTATTATAAGGGCCACGATGAAACTATTCCGGGTCTCTCCTCAGACGTGCGGCGCCGGCCTGCAGCCTCCTTCCCTATAATTACACAGTGGAGGGGATTCCGCCACGGGCTCAAGTTACGTAGCGTCAATGTAAGACAGCGAGCTAGAACAGATTCCACTGGAGGCTGCCGACAGATGGGAGTGTGGCCTACAGCCACTGATTGGACAGAGTCAGTGGGTAGGGATACACCCCTAGTTACAAGAAAGGTTACACCCAGTTGTCAATTTATGCCAGAAGGAACAACTAGAGGAACGGCACAACGTAGAGATCTAAGAGACATTGCAGAATGGTTACATAAAGTAGTTACAGACCGGAGAGCCGCCCGCCCTCCTTACATCAGAATGGTATAAAAAATAAGCCATAAGGGGATGTCCAGAGATGAAACATAATGGCCCCATCCGAAGAGCCTGTTGAAGCCTCTCCTAGTCCGGAAGGAATACATCTCTAGTCTGGAGGAGGGAAGGAGCCACGGTTGAGCCCAACACCACACGCTTTCAGATTTACTATCCAGCCTAACAAAATGGAACGGTATGGCATTAAGCTCCACCCCCTAGTCTGCAGGCCAACCCATTCCCTTCCTCCTCCGGTCTACGGATGCATCCTACTGTCCAAGAATGCATTTCCACAGGCTGCACCGATGGTGGCCATTATGTTGCATTCCTGATTAACCCCTTTTGGTGGCACATCGGTCCAGTGGACAACTCTGGGATCGGAGCAGCAGGAACTAAGAGGAGGCTGCCGCGGTCACATACTGTCCACTGTGCAAGTGATCGCGTGTCCAATCTCAAGCTTCAGCGACAAGTCATCTACGACCGCTGTAGCCTGTTCCAGGATTGGCGCAGGGCAGGCCGAGGCTCCGGTGCTGGACTGGAGGGCCACTTAAGAAGGCAAGAAAGGCTTATTCTTGTATTTTATTACATTCCTGGCCTATTCTAATTTTTCAGTCCAAAAAACCCTTTTACTTTGGGTTTACCAACCCAAGCAGTAAAATAGATCCCCAACTGTACACCCCCATCCTACGAGAGCCATCCAAAAAATTACCAGAACTCAAAAATATCTCGACTAACCAGACCAAACTGTTATAAACCAAACCATCACCGTGGACAGTTCTACATCTCTGATGGATAGTCCTTCTTCCACAGGTCATATGAATAGAAGGTCCATGTGCTGAGACCACCTATCAATTCCCAGAAGAGAGGGTCGCAAAGCTCTCACAATGGAGCTTTAGTTGCAAAGCCCAAGACAACGCCCTAGGGGTAAAGAGGCTTGAAGAAGTGGTGCCACCAGCTAGTATAAGGAACTAGTGAATATCCTCTCAACAAGGACATAGCTTGACAGACATAAGCAAGAAGAAAACCCAAGACATCAACTACAGGTGGAAATACTAACTGAAATAAAAGTGACCCACCTTGGTTTTTGATGAGCCTCCTTAGTATCTTTGGAACCAAACCAGGAGCCGACCTTGCCCCTCTCCTCAGTGGTTGCCGGCACATGAGGTTTAGACTCGGCAAGACTCTTGTTACCAGGATCATTCTTCCCAGGTCCATGGTGAAAGCCAGTCTTGGGTTTCTCTTCTTTGGTCTTCACTTCATGACTTTTATTCTTGGACTCCTCCTCAGAAAACACCATAGGGGTGGTGATTTGAACAGGTTTGGTCTCCACTCGCACTGGGTCAATCGTTGGCTTTGGTTGTGGCGTTGGCTTTGAGGAGGTACTTTGCTCCTCTGTGGCAGGACCCGTTTTATGCTCTGGTTTCTCAGAGCCAAGGCTGGGTCCTCGAATTACTTCTGTCACCTCCTCAGCTTTCTTTACAATATTCTGAAACGACTTGGACGCCGGTGAAGATTTCTCCAGAGAAGTGACGGGCTTTGGAGCAGGCACTTCTGTGTAGACGTGGCTTCCGTTGATACAGACAGAAGACCTAGAGATGGGGCTACCCTTTGGCTTTAGGTTCTGCACCGACTTTGGTTCAGGGAAGAGTTTTAATTGGCTGACTTCATCACTGAACGCTCTCTTGTGCGTCATCCTGGGCGAAGCTTCGTGGTCTTTAACTAGAAAGATACAAGGCACCCGGACAATTATAACGTTGGGGGGGGGTCTTAGAAGTATTTATCCCATTTAAGAATATTCTCCGTTTCTAGTTCTAATTGTTCCATCATTCTACACCACACTGATTAATGTACAGAGCGCCGTACATCACTAGGGCTTAGAAGGTGAAAATGGCCATCATAAATGACACCTAACCAAAGCGGGGGCGATATCCGTATTGTAACCACATCCTTCCCTGCGCTCTGCGGCCCCAAAATGGCTGTTGTTGTGTGACGTTGGCAGTATGTAAATGGGTTGAGAGGGGTCCGGCATTTCAGTCTCAGGACGGGTCCGGGCTCTCTCCTCCATGCCCCTTGGCTCTTGGATACCTCCAGTTCTGACATTATGTGTCCCACACACGGCACATGCGTTGTACATCTCGGTGCATCCACTGCGACATTCCCAGCCGTCACCATCAAGCTTGCAAATTGTGGCGCATATGTTGTGTGTGAAGCGCATGACGTCTCCGGGTCGGGAGAGCCGAGACAGTAAATCAGGAACCAAGCAGCGCGTTGGAGTGGAAGAAAGGCTGGACCGCGTCCATTACACACGGTACAACACATTTACACACAGCAGCCACATTACGCCAATAGCAATTTGTGGTCCGCGGAGCAGCCGTGCAGGGAGGGGTATGGCTGGGGTATGGTTGCCGGGGACTTTAGAGGTTCAGGTCGGCTCCGGATGGGAATTTCAGTGACAAAACGTCCAGTAAAATGCAAGACTCCATCTGAAATATGAAGGAATACAAGAAAGGACGTCGGTTTGTGTTTCTCTAGTTTCCAAAGAAATAGAAATACCGGAACCCTCAAGAATCGGTCCAACGTGACGTAACCTCAGAGCTGCGCTCCTAGTTTTCAGTAGGTTTTTACAGTATAAGATATATGCATTTTACAACCAAACAAATTCCTGATGGTTACAAGGATGGACTCCGTTACCAATGCACGGGCGCTCCTAGGTTCGTACAGCCGGCTCGTCCCTCGCTGCCAGCATTGGTGGCGCACCGCAGGCGCCTCGTGCCCGTTTGGCTTCTGATCTGCATCTCCGCCTGAGCCATAATGGTCAAGATGTATAAACTGCCATCAGGGAACTCGTCAAGAGCCGTGGACATGACTAAAGCTATTTGCACATAGACCCGCCCCTTTTCTTATACATGACAGTAATAAGCCCCCCTGCAGCTTCGCACCTCCTCACAGTAATATTCTGGAAGGTAATTGGATGCCCATTTAGTTCACGTAACAGAATTAGATTCCATATCCGTAAACCACCCAGCCCTAAATAGGTGTTATTTTGATCCAGGCAAAGACCATCTACTTTCAGGCCTGCAGTACCCATTACTGCAGCAGAGGGCAGCAGAGAGCCAGCAGTAAAACAGTGTCTAAGATTACTGCGTGTCACAAAGCAGTCTCCTAACTCCGATCAAACACCACCACAAGCGGTCATTCTCCACGCCTCTCGTTAGGACCTCTGTCACGGGACGATTATCATTCAGAAGCGCAGAGGCTCTGCGGGAACCTGAACCATAATGGTCCCGTGTGAACGTGCGCAGCGACTGTACGAGAATCGCTCTGTGGACGCAGCAGTGAATACAGGTGGGACATTTACCTGTAGGCTCAGCGGACAGGCTGCTGTTTCTGGAGGCCGGTTTTTTGACGACATCAGGGAGCACTATGGAGACTCCGGCGCCGGTCGGCACGGTGCCGCTGGTGGACGAGACGGTGCTATCGGATCCCAGAGATGTATTGGACCTGGTTAGGGAGCTTTTTCTTAGACGTCCCTTAAAGAAAGCGGCTGCCTTGGACTTTGGCTTCTTCTCATCCTCGTCGTCGCTGTCCAGACGGCCAATGCTGCTCGGCACAATGGCGGAAGACGACTCCATTTGGGAGAGCTTCTTGACCTTCAGCTTGTCCTTGAGTTTCCCGAACGGCGTCTTGGGTTTGTCTTTGATGGAGAGGTCGAACATGCTGGCCGTCAGATTGTTCCTGGTGAACTGGATGGACACCTGGATCTCTCCTCGCTCCTTCTCCTTCTTCCCGGACTTGGAGTGCAGCTTGTACCAACTACAAGACAATGGAAACAAAGACTGGTGGTTGGAAGGAAGCGGCTACAAGATGCAAGCGGAGTCCGGGAGACAAAGAGAAGCCAAAAACTCACAATGCTACAAACATTAGACGCCCCATGATGGAACACAACCACGGACAACCAGGTGCGTATCACCAGAAGCTCTGCCACTTTCAGCACACCTTGGGGAAATTCACTTAACCCCTTAATGACACGGCCCTTTTTTCATTTTTGTTTTTCCTCCCGGCTATAACTCTTATTTATCCATCGCCGTCGGAGGGTTGTGGTTATCAGTGGATCTATGTCATGTACTGAGAAAAAAACTGCAGCTCCTCCATCTAGCTTTGTACAAGATTTCTCTTGGTACCGTTTTGAACTTTGAGGGGTCTTCCAGGGTAATACTGATGATGGGTCTTCAGGATCGCTCATCAATAGTTGGTCGGTTGGGGTCCGTTGCTTGGGACCCCTACAGATCAGCTGAGCGGGCGCATGCTGTCAACGGCGCAACAGAGAGAGGTCGGAGTGGAAGTCTCTGCACAGACCTCCATATAGTGGCGGGCGCTTGTAACTGCAGGCACGGCTCCCGCTGATTTCAATACCACAGCCTGCAGTTACAGGCGCCGGCCACTATACGGAGGTCAGGTGTGGAGGCTTCCGCTGCTTCCACTCCGACCTCTGTATTTGTGGTGCTGACAGCATGCGCCCGCTCAGCTGATCGGTCGGGGTCCCTAGCGACGGACCCCAGCCGGTCATCTATTGAGGACCCATCAATAGTATTTCCCTGGAAACCCCCTTTAATTTGATTTTTTTTCATCGCTCTTCATTACATCTTTTCTTGGAGACGGGGGACCGAAAAAAAAGCACAGATCTGGTGGGGGGTATTTTTTTCTGACGCCGTACTCCGATATATTGGAGGAACGCAGCGATACAAAATGGGTTGGAGAGTATAACTATGGGAAGGGGTTATTTTGAGTTTATTATTTTTTTTACTCATTATTACGTTTTTTTTAATTAGTCCCCAATTTGATTGCTCACAAACACCAAAAAAGGAATTTAAAGGGTTAACAGCCATGCTCCGCGTGAATGCTGTTCCTGGGTGTTGCAGGCGGCTGTCAGACAGCCCACACCGCCTTAGCTCCATACAAACCCCGCCCTCTCAGGACATAACACTGGGGCATGAAGGGGTTAAAGCTGGCATTGTATCACCTCTGAGCCCCCGATGTGATGTGCGCCGCGGGGCATCCTTCATAAACCTGCTGCGTGTCTGGGACGCTGGTGCTCCAGAATGTGGCACAGATGTCCACTGCGGCTTACGCCACTTCCTGAAGCAAAATCAGGAGCACCTTGGAAGGCCACGCCTCTTTCCAAAGCCCCACCCACTTTTAGAAAAGCGGCGAGTCCAGACAAAAAGGCCCAAAAGTTGTAATTTTGTGTTCAAGTACACAAAACCGTGTGACCCACACTGCTTATGACTTAAGATCTCTGTTCACAGTCAGTGAATGACGCCAAGTGTGTACGGGCGGGGTACGGCTCGCAGCTGAGGGGGCGCCTCCAGTCTGAACAGAACTCGGTGCCTGGAACGGATACAATTGTAACAAACCCTCAGCTGTGAGTAGCATCAGGACATTCACAAGGAGGACATCGCGTGACTCCGACTCTAACCTGTGGACAGAAGTGTCCCATCCAGGAGGGGCCGGGGGAGTTTCCTGTGCGCAGATGCAAGTCCACCTTACAGGTGGCGGGGGCGGCGGTGTCACTCCTCGCTACGGGATCGGCTTCGGGGAGGCGGCACACAGATTTGCTCCTTTATACCCGCCTACGGTTAGCGGTCAGATTCTCTAAGACTCGCTGTGTAATCCGAGGGCCCCGCCATTATCGGCACGGGACGCAGAGAATCCAATGTGGGCTTCAGAGGGGAAACCGCCGCAGAACCGCGCTTAAGAGACGGTTAGCCAGCTTCATTCAGCCACTATATTGTTTCCAGGGGCCCCACAGCACATGCCCGCCGTCCACGGGGGAGGTGGCCCCACGGCACGCGCAGCCCGGCTCTACATTCACATAACGCTAGCTGGTGGGTGCAGAGCCGGGGAGCCGCGGAGCTGCTGGATTTGACCCGCGACGCAGGAACGCCCGTATTTACTTTCATCCGCTTCATGTTGAAGGGCTTTAAAGCCGGAGCCAAGACAAACAGGAGAATCTTATAATACACCGGGCCAGGCATTACGCCCTCACGACGTGCCAACCTGCCAGGCGGCATTCCATTCCAGAAAGGGTTAATCCGCAAGAGAACCGGAACACAAACCCGTCTCTTAGGAAAGTCATCCGTTGGGGTTGAATATTAATGTAATGGTGCGGAGGGCTGAGAGGCGAGCAGACAGGATGAGGGGCAGCGCCTGGGGGGGGGGGGGGGGGGGGGGGGGGGGGGGGGGGGGGGGGGGGGGGGGGGGCTGGGGGGCAGATGGCTATCGTCCACCTCGTCGGGGGGCCGCTTATCCATCTGGGATTCCCTAGGAAACATCCACACAAGTACTACAGATCCCAGGGGCCCCCACCCCCACGCTGTGCGGACAGTGCGCCGCGGGGGCCGCCTGACGTGACGATTTTACATTTTCAGCATCTCGATTTATGCTGCGGATTTCACTTCAAATAAGCAGGTGATTTCGGAGTTAATATCCGCAGCGGACGGTGTGAGGAGCGCCCTTCACGCTGCCAGCAGGACTTTTTTTTGCCAGTTTTCAGGAGCGGTACTGCTTCTCCTTAGGGAGAGGAACTGGCAGGTGGGAGGAGACTTAAGGCCATGCAGGCTCCTCTGGGAAATATGCAAATAGGTAGATGGAACAAGACCTCTGCAGCGCCACCTAGTGGGAGGCAGCATGCAAATGTTGGCTGTAGGATCACAGTAAGATATGACCCCTCCGACATCCCGCAAACATTGTGTTTTTCCTCACTTTTGGCGCAGTTTTTAGGGTCCAGAGTTTATTTTTCCCTCATTATTGCTCTGGCAAAGAAAAACACTAAACGAATATAAAAAAGTGCGACGCAATAAACTGAAGGAAGCCACATTGTTAGAGGAGCTGCTGATCTCACCGGGCCCGGGGTGGGTTGCCACCTCCGTCACCAGAAAATACTGACCAACATAAAAGGGGGCGTGTCGAGGGTGTGGCTTATCACAACACAACATTTTGCCTCTCATTGGCCCCAGTAGTAATAGCGCCCCCTCTGTGGTTATAGGGCACAGCAATAGCAACAGTCCTCTTTAATGAACCCAAAGGTAAAAGTGCATTCCCAGTAGTGGCCCCAATAGTAATAGTGTGCACCTTAGTGGCCCCAGAGGTAATAACGCCCCCTGTAGTGGCCCCAGAGGTAATAACGCCCCCTGTAGTGGCCCCAGAGGTAATAACGCCCCCTGTAGTGGCCCCAGAGGTAATAACGCCCCCTGTAGTGGCCCCAGAGGTAATAACGCCCCCTGTAGTGGCCCCAGAGGTAATAACGCCCCCTGTAGTGGCCCCAGAGGTAATAACGCCCCCTGTAGTGGCCCCAGAGGTAATAACGCCCCCTGTAGTGGCCCCAGAGGTAATAACGCCCCCTGTAGTGGCCCCAGAGGTAATAACGCCCCCTGTAGTGGCCCCAGAGGTAATAACGCCCCCTGTAGTGGCCCCAGAGGTAATAACGCCCCCTGTAGTGGCCCCAGAGGTAATAACGCCCCCTGTAGTGGCCCCAATAGTAACACCCTTTTTGTGGCATTGAGTAACAACCACAGCCACAAATAACTTCTTCCCCAAAGCAGCTCCGGTCCGGACACCATGGCTGCTGTATGCAAACTGCCTGCTTCTCCCCAGGGTCTGCGCCGCACCGGTCGGAGGCTGGTCCAGAGACGCTTCGGGGAGTAATCTGCTTGCAGTCCTGGTTGCTGCCGGTTTCTCACAGGAAGCAATGATTTTGGTTCTCGGCCATTAATGTGGCTTGTTATAAATAAATCCCGGCTCCGGCCTTGGAAGCCCGTTACCAGCCGGGTGGTGATGGGGGTCACATGTAGCCACGGCTGCTGGCAGCACCGGAGAGACCGCGATTGGCAAGGACCGTGTATTTTGCGAATCAGCCTCGCCCGTACTGTGAACTGCGGCCAACTGATCACATGATGGGGGTCATCTAGGAGACGGGGAGGGCGCAGGAACACCATTATATCTGGGGAATAGTATCCATGCCGGCTCTGATCCAGGCCCGGTGGAGGTTTTTACCATGGATTTCGAAAGGAGTCTGGGAAGTCCCGCCCCGTTGACTGTTTAGATGTCCAGTCCGCTTTGACCGCGATGCCTAAGCAGTTAACTACCACGATCAACGCAAACTCTGATGGCAGCAATTACCGTTGGCGGTCAGACGAGGAGCCCGCTGCGCACACTGCAGGAGGCTTATGGCCGTTCGGTGGTCCTGAAGCGGTTAATGAAGATTTGCAGAGTTGGTTTATTTTTTCCATTTTAGATACATGTTGTGAAGGTGGCCGAGAACATGCGGCCCGGCGGGGGACTGCGGAATGGGGCGGGGGACTGCGGAATGGGGCGGGGGACTGCGGAATGGGGCGGGGGACTGCGGAATGGGGCGGGGGACTGCGGAATCGGGCGGGGGACCAGAGAGCCGCGGGGTCTTTCTTCTCTACGCCCCCTGGTTACAACGTGGAGATGCCATCCGCCCCGACTGCAAGGGTCGCCTTCTCTATAGAACTAGAGAACAAGAGCAGAAATGGCTGATAACAGGAAGAAATAGCTGTTCAGCTACATGCGGTAATAGGGGAGCCCCAGCGATGCTGCTGACACTGTGTGGTCAGCGCCGGCGTTACACATTTCCTGCACGATTACACAAAGGCGGCGGCACTCAGGAAACCCCGAGAAGTGTCGCCACCACGGGAGGAGCGCAGCAGAGTCCTCCACCGCTGGGGGTTAACAGACGGTCCCCTCCACCTCACGCCGCAGATGAAGGCACCGCTGGCAATGGCTTCTCAAGTGCAACAGATAGACCGCCATATTGTGCGCTTACGGAAATACTTGGGGCGCCTTTCTTGTCTTCTGGACGCCAAAACTTCACTGATAAATCTCCAAGGAAAACTGGTCGCACTCCAGGAGCCCCCCCGCCAGTCAGCTGACCCAGAGGGGTCACCCGGGTCACATGCCCCATAAGGGGCGCTACCTGCGCAGGATTTAGGGGTCCCCTCCTACGGAATACAAATGGCCCGTAGTAAAAGAACACCTACGAGAAATCCCCACCCAGGGGCGGAGCTACAGGGGCGGCGCACGCCCATCGGGCCAAACATCCCCGATACTCGGTTTTATCATCCCCTGTAGCTTCATAGCGTTTGTTTGTTCAGCCGCCCGCTATTCTCCCCCCCCCCCCCACGTGCTCGGAGCAGCAGAGGGGATGTATCTAGTATCCTGCAGGAACAGAGGGCCGGGCACGTAGACATCCGCCATTTGGCACCAGCTAGGCGAGGGCTCCTCACCCCCCTGTGCCAACAGCCAGGTGGTCCCTTTACAATCAGTGGATTGGCCAACTTCTAGCCATGGTATTTTGTCTTGGGGAAATCTTAGCCTTCATGTTGACCCCATTGTAGTCTTTGGGGTCCGTCCGATGCCCCCCAGGTCCAGCATATGCCCAGTTTCTGTTTGGTGCCGAGGACCCCGGTGGGACCCCGGCACAGGCTGGTTCACATCTGCCATTGTGAATCCAGCCCTGGTCTCCATGCTGCGGACGGAAGCAGTAGGGCGCCATGGAGGAGAACAGGCCGACCTCGCTGGTACCAGCTAGTCCTTTACACCGGATAGAAAGGGTCTCATCTCACAATCTCTATAGCGCCCCCGTCAGGTTGTGGCCCGTAGTGTAATGTGCGTGGGCCCCGCAGCGGCGGTCATTTTCTCCGTACGGATAAAGCATGTAACCAAATCTCTCCGAGTCGGGAACCATCCCCACATGAAGGCCGGCTCCCCCGGCTGCCTCACACGGGCGCCTCGGGCCGAATCCAAGATGGACAACTTCATAGATAAACATCAATTCACACGAGCAATTTAACGGAAAAAACATGGCGGCACGCCTGGAACTGTCAGGACTCTATCAGGAATCGCCTATTATTTTCTATCGGACCGTGAAAATAGCGCAAATGGCAATCACCTGACACGCGGTCCAACGTATCGGCAGCGCACTGCTGCGGGTCACATGGCCCTACACAATCACCTGACCCGCGGTCCAACGTATCGGCAGCGCACTGCTGCGGGTCACATGGCCCTGCACAAACACCAATCACCTGACCAGCGGTCCAACGTATCGGCAGCGCACTGCTGCGGGTCACATGGCCCTACACAAACAACAATCACCTGACCCGCGGTCCAACGTATCGGCAGCGCACTGCTGCGGGTCACATGGCCCTACACAACAATCACCTGACCCGCGGTCCAACGTATCGGCAGCGCACTGCTGCGGGTCACATGGCCCTACACAACAATCACCTGACCCGCGGTCCAACGTATCGGCAGCGCACTGCTGCGGGTCACATGGCCCTACACAAACAACAATCACCTGACCCGCGGTCCAACGTATCGGCAGCGCACTGCTGCGGGTCACATGGCCCTACACAAACAACAATCACCTGACAAGCGGTCCAACGTATCGGCAGCGCACTGCTGCGGGTCACATGACCCTACACAAACAACAATCACCTGACCCGCGGTCCAACGTATCGGCAGCGCACTGCTGCGGGTCACATGGCCCTACACAAACAATCACCTGACCCGCGGTCCAACGTATCGGCAGCGCACTGCTGCGGGTCACATGGCCCTACACAAACAACAATCACCTGACAAGCGGTCCAACGTATCGGCAGCGCACTGCTGCGGGTCACATGACCCTACACAAACAACAATCACCTGACCCGCGGTCCAACGTATCGGCAGCGCACTGCTGCGGGTCACATGGCCCTACACAAACAGTCACCTGACACGCGGTCCAACGTATCGGCAGCGCACTGCTGCGGGTCACATGGCCCTGCACAAACACCAATCACCTGACCAGCGGTCCAACGTATCGGTAGCGCACTGCTGCGGGTCACATGGCCCTACACAAACAATCACCTGACCCGCGGTCCAACGTATCGGCAGCGCACTGCTGCGGGGTCACATGACCCTACACAAACAACAATCACCTGACACGCGGTCCAATGTATCGGCAGCGCACTGCTGCGGGTCACATGGCCCTACACAAACAATCACCTGACACGCGGTCCAACGTATCGGCAGCGCACTGCTGCGGGTCACATGGCCCTACACAAACAATCATCTGACCCGCGGTCCAACGTATCGGCAGCACACTGCTGCGGGTCACATGGCCCTACACAAACAGTCACCTGACCCGCGGTCCAACGTATCAGCAGCGCACTGCTGCGGGTCACATGGCCCTACACAAACAATCACCTGACACGCGGTCCAACGTATCGGCAGTGCACTGCTGCGGGTCACATGGCCCTACACAAACAATCACCTGACCCGCGGTCCAACGTATCGGCAGCGCACTGCTGCGGGTCACATGGCCCTGCACAAACAGTCACCTGACCCGCGGTCCAACGTATCGGCAGCGCACTGCTGCGGGGTCACATGGCCCTACACAAACAGTCACCTGACCCGCGGTCCAACGTATCGGCAGCGCACTGCTGCGGGTCACATGGCCCTACACAAACAACAATCACCTGACCCGCGGTCCAACGTATCGGCAGCGCACTGCTGCGGGTCACATGGCCCTACACAAACAATCACCTGACCCGCGGTCCAACGTATCGGCAGCGCACTGCTGCGGGTCACATGGCTCTACACAAACAATCACCTGACACGCGGTCCAACGTATCGGCAGCGCACTGCTGCGGGTCACATGGCCCTACACAAACAATCACCTGACCCGCGGTCCAACGTATCGGCAGCGCACTGCTGCGGGTCACATGGCCCTACACAAACAGTCACCTGACACGCGGTCCAACGTATCGGCAGCGCACTGCTGCGGGTCACATGGCCCTACACAAACAAGAATCACCTGACACGCGGTCCAACGTATCGGCAGCGCACTGCTGCGGGTCACATGGCCCTACACAAACAACAATCACCTGACCCGCGGTCCAACGTATCGGCAGCGCACTGCTGCGGGTCACATGGGCCTACACAAACAATCACCTGACACGCGGTCCAACGTATCGGCAGCGCACTGCTGCGGGTCACATGACCCTACACAATCAATCACCTGACCCGCGGTCCAACGTATCGGCAGTGCACTGCTGCGGGTCACATGGCCCTACACAAACAATCACCTGACCCGCGGTCCAACGTATCGGCAGCGCACTGCTGCGGGTCACATGGCCCTGCACAAACAGTCACCTGACCCGCGGTCCAACGTATCGGCAGCGCACTGCTGCGGGGTCACATGGCCCTACACAAACAATCACCTGACCCGCGGTCCAACGTATCGGCAGCGCACTGCTGCGGGTCACATGGCCCTACACAAACAGTCACCTGACCCGCGGTCCAACGTATCGGCAGCGCACTGCTGCGGGTCACATGGCCCTACACAAACAGTCACCTGACCCGCGGTCCAACGTATCGGCAGCGCACTGCTGCGGGTCACATGGCCCTACACAAACAATCACCTGACCCGCGGTCCAACGTATCGGCAGCGCACTGCTGCGGGTCACATGGCCCTACACAAACAATCACCTGACCCGCGGTCCAACGTATCGGCAGCACACTGCTGCGGGTCACATGGCCCTACACAAACAACAATCACCTGACCCGCGGTCCAACGTATCGGCAGCGCACTGCTGCGGGTCACATGGCCCTACACAAACAATCACCTGACCCGCGGTCCAACGTATCGGCAGCGCACTGCTGCGGGTCACATGGCTCTACACAAACAATCACCTGACACGCGGTCCAACGTATCGGCAGCGCACTGCTGCGGGTCACATGGCCCTACACAAACAATCACCTGACCCGCGGTCCAACGTATCGGCAGCGCACTGCTGCGGGTCACATGGCCCTACACAAACAACAATCACCTGACAGGCGGTCCAACGTATCGGCAGCGCACTGCTGCGGGTCACATGGCCCTACACAAACAGTCACCTGACACGCGGTCCAACGTATCGGCAGCGCACTGCTGCGGGTCACATGGCCCTACACAAACAAGAATCACCTGACACGCGGTCCAACGTATCGGCAGCGCACTGCTGCGGGTCACATGGCCCTACACAAACAACAATCACCTGACCCGCGGTCCAACGTATCGGCAGCGCACTGCTGCGGGTCACATGGGCCTACACAAACAATCACCTGACACGCGGTCCAACGTATCGGCAGCGCACTGCTGCGGGTCACATGACCCTACACAGTCACCTGACACGCGGTCCAACGTATCGGCAGCGCACTGCTGCGGGTCACATGACCCTACACAAACAGTCACCTGACACGCGGTCCAACGTATCGGCAGCGCACTGCTGCGGGTCACATGACCCTACACAAACAGTCTTCGGGGATTAGTACCTTCACCCTCCATCAGCCACCACTTCTATCTCCCGCGGGCCGGAGGCTGCGCCCCTTGTGCCAGGAGCTGCAGCTTTTATCGGTACCGTTTTGGGGGACATACGGCTTTTTTGATCACTTTTATTACATTTTTTTAGAGGCAAAATAAATGAAAAAAGCATTTTGGACGTTTCTGTAAATCGGTGTTTGCCGCAGAGGATAAAAGCGTCTTCATTCTGCTCCACGGATGCGACAATACCAAACGCACAAGAGGAAAGTGCGCCAAACGAGGCTCTTAACCCGTTTATTTCTCCCCACTTGTGCAGTCCCTGCGGGGACTTTGATCGATGACCCTGATCGCCCCGAGGACGTCCGTACTGCAGCGATCGCGGGCCACGGCAGACACGGACGCCATTTTCTGGCAATGCATTGGCCCTTCGTGATTACATAGCGGAGGACCGATGACGTCACACAGGGAGCGCCCTCCTTCTGTGACCCCACAATCCACATCGATCGCAGCATGTAAGGGGTTAACATCGGGAGGCTTCGGAGTCTGCCCTATCCATACACTTACCTCCAGGACATAAGTTTACGTCCCGGGGCAGGAAAGGGTTAACACATACAGCAAGTGCAGAGCAGTGCAAACAGCAAACCCGCATGGCACAGAAGCTGGTCAGCCTGCAGCCCCCGCCGGCGGGACGTTAGCGACAATCCAGCGTCCGGCTGCTTCCATTTCTCTGCGGTCGCTTCCTGCGGACGCCGCCAACAGGAAGGCCAACCGTCTAAATATAAGTTCCTACAGAGCGTGGCGGTGGGGGGGCAGTGAGCAACAGCGCCCCCTCACAGTGAAGGCCAGGAGCGCGGCTGCACGCAGGGAGACGCTCAGCTCTCCAATACACTTTGCTTTACGCCGCCTCCATGTTGCGCTCCTCGCAGTCCCGGACTCCGCAGGGTTAATCCGTGGCGGCGGCACACAAGGGCGCAGCATTTTTCTTCTCAGCTTTTTCCGTGCTCCCCTTCTGCTGATGCGGCGGTGCGGGCGCTCGTGACCGCGCCGGAGGACTTGTATTTATGCCATCACTTCGGGATACATAAAACGTTCGGCGTGAGCGAGGAGCGGCGGGGGAGGGGCCATCCTATTAGGGCTGCTTAGTACAGAGGACACCATAATTCTGCAAATCGGTACAATTAACAGTAACGCCACATTTCTAGTTTTGCTACTTCTCCACAGTTAACCCTTTTCCCCCCTAATGTTACACTTCTTTAGTCCCCATCCGGTCCTGGATAATACAATAGTAATACATTATAGCGCTATCTGAAGGCCCCCAGCTGTCATGGCAACCAAACGGCACCCCGGAATCTGATCCGGGACCCCCAAACTCTGACTAGTGCATTGACAAGCTGCGGTCAGAATTACATTTAAGGGTTAACAGCCGTAATCAGCGGGACTGATGATCGCGGCTGTTTTTTTTCCTTCCCATGTTCAAAAGCCCCAACTTTATTGTTCGCTGTGGGATAGCGCAGGCTCCAGATAGCTGGCCTCCTGCACCAACAGCAGGGATTGCAGATACCAGTGATGCCCGCTGTTAACCCCCGACATGTAAAGGGTATGTATGCACCCACAGAGAACAATGGGCGCCATCTCACATATATACACGGAGAAATGGCGTTCTCTGCGCTTGCATATTACGTAACCCCAACATACTGTGATCAGAGCCGCGTACGGCAATGTAATGGATGCTGCGAGTTACCGCGGATCACACGGGCGCTCAGAGCCCGCGGAATGGTGCGAGCCCGCTAAATGTTTACATGGCAGAACCCATGCGGTTATCCTTCTGGCCCTCCAAAAAACTAAGACCACCTTCTAGCAAATATATATAGTACAGCGCAGCCCGACGGCAGCCCCCACGCTCCTCAAATTCTCTGAGTAATGACCCCCATATTGGCGCGGCGCAGCCCTCCACACCGGCGCGGCGCAGCCCGTCGGCAGGCCCCCACAACGGCGCGGCGCAGCCCGTCGGCAGGCCCCCACAACGGCGCGGCGCAGCCCGTCGGCAGGCCCCCACAACGGCGCAGCGCAGCCCGTCGGCAGCCCCCACAACGGCGCAGCGCAGCCCGTTGGCAGCCCCCACAACGGCGCAGCGCAGCCCGTCGGCAGGCCTCCACATTGGCGCGGCGCAGCCCATCCGCAGCCTCCACATTGGCGCGGCGCAGCCCATCCGCAGCCCCCACAACGGCGCGGCGCAGCCCGTCGGCAGCCCCCACACTGGCGCAGTGTAGCGCAGCCCGTCGGCAGGCCCCGCGCTCCTCACATCCTCCCTCAGTAATGACCCCCACACCGGCGTGGCGCAGCCCATCAGCAGCCCCCACATTGGCGCAGCGCAGCCCATCAGCAGCCCCCACATTGGCGCGGCGCAGCCAGTCGGCAGCCCCCACGCTCCTCACATCCTCCCTCAGTAATGACCCCCACAGCGTCCGCACAAGCAGCCGGGAAGGTTTTATGTTACGAGACGCTGGAACATTGTGTGACCTGCCGGCCGCTGCCAGGAGGGAGGTCTGAGGTCACACATTCCCCGCACCCCTAGATGTAGAGCCCTACCTACTGTGTCCCGCTCACACGGGCGGAGGCTCCTCAGGGATCGCGCAGAACTCGCCGTGCAGATTTAACCCCTTGGTGACGCGGCCTATTTTGGGCTGTTCCTCCCTTCCCAGAAGCCTCTCCGGGGGGTTGTCAGCGGCACATGTAGCGTGTTGTACTTGGGGGAACATTCCTGCCCTCCGGTTTACATTTCTTTTTTTGCAGCGCTCATCTCTCTTCTGCGGGTCGCTACGGTTACGAAAAAAAACACAATTATAGTTTCATTGGTTTGATCTCATTTTGCATCGCTGCATTCAGAGGCCCACAACTTTGTAACCCCCGAAGAATAAAGTGCGTTCAGCTCACCACGCCGGTCGTCACGGACGCGGCGATCCCAAACACGCGGTTTACAGCAGAAAGTGAGGGAAAAGCCGTTTTACCATCATGATGATAATACACTGCAGTACGTCCGCAGTACGTCCGCAGGGGCCGACGATACATAGAGCTTTGGTGTCGCCGTAACCGTACGGACTGACCGCACGAAGTAAACCCAACAGAAGCGGCGCGGCGTGCTTTTCCTGTCGCTCCCCACTAATGCTTCTAGGCTCCTCCGTAGACTAAACAATAGCGGCAGCGCCGGACGGCCGTGTCAATGGAATCATTATAAATATGATACATTTGTGACCCTGAAGGGGTTAATTAGCAGCTCAGCTCTGCTGTCTATGAGTGCGCATGCTTAGACTTGTAGTCCCCCAAGCTGACAGGCCGGTCTCCCGTGGGTTCAGCTGCCGGCCGCACTCTGTATTGGTATTTGCGCCATGTGGTCAGACCAGCTCTGTACTCTGCAGCACCGCCGTCTTAAAGGGCAACTACACACAAAACTCATCGCCCTCACAGCGGCGGCGCCCGCCCGCTCCGCGCTTCAGTCTACAGCTCCGCCTCTTTCTTTGTTCGGTTCACAAAAAAATCACCAAAGAACATTGCTTTATTTTCAGCGCCATTGTTTGGGGGGGGGGGGGGGGGGGGGTCTATAGGAGAACGCCTGAGAGCGAAGGCAAAGCAAGAAGCTCGCAAGACCCGAAGCCTGCGACAGCTTTGGAAAGGCACAATAGACCCAACAGCGCCCCAGAGCGTTTCGAGGGCGTTGGGGACATCGGGGGCGCTACAATCGCATCAGGACCTGTCTGTGGCAAACACACAAGAGAGCGCCAAACGGGAGAGATGTTTTATAGAGGATTCCCACAGGTAATTCTGCCGACGACCCCAGGATAGCTGAACCGTAGTCGGTCGGCTGGGGTACACAGGGGGCGGAGCATGAATCACAGAAATAGCTCAGCCAATCACAGGTGGTGACACCCCTTTCGCTGAGGTCACCTACTCTGTCCACGCCTGGTAAGACCGCCTACAATCATAGTTTGCTGTGTAAATAATGAGATGCCCCGCCCACCCCGCCATTTACAGCAGAGGGTGCCACAAAGTGCCAAAAAGCTGCAAATCATTGTGACCGTCTTACTGCTGAATTCTGGCCCAAACTGGTTTAAATGAAACACCAGCCTAGTAGTGGTCAGAGCTCCGCCCACCCGTGGCAGCCCCGCCCACCGCAGCCACGAAATCATGAACTAAACCTAGGAAAAGAAATATAAACTAAATTATAGACATAAAATCTAAAGCGTGAACTTCCATTAATCCGGCAGCGCCACATCGGATGCTGCGTTCATAGACTGGCGGGCGGACACACCAGCCAATCCTCCCACGGTCTGAAGACGGAAAAACCAGAAGGCAAGGAGGCCGTTCATTGGAAGTCCGAGGAGAAACGCGCCGCCCATTCTGGTCCGCATGCAAGCTACCGCCGCACAACTTGACGAGCGTCCGCGTGGACACGCGCGATACCCTCCGCCACAAGTGGGCCAACACGGATGGTAAACAAGAGATTTTGCATGCGAGTGCAAAAGAATGGCGCAGCGGTCGCGCTCCTGCGGATTGCAGGTTCCTTATAATAGAAAAAAAGATCATTTTCTTAATCAATGAAAATAGCGGTGAGATTTCTGCGGCCGCGCAGGGAAATAGCGTTACGTTCCATCTCGCAGCGGGAGAGCCCGCCCAGGGGAGTACAGCCGCTGCAAGTGGTCTCGCAACACGCAAAACGCACAATTTACTCAAAGCACCACATTGTGCCGCACGCAGATCACACGGTTCGCCAGAGGAAATAACCGGCGCTGTTGTCCAACCTGCGAGAGTACGAAGCGGACGGGTAAACGGACCCATGCAAGGGTTTTTGTGCGCCTTGGTTGGGTCTTACAACGCTCGGGGGGGGGGGGGGGGGGGAGGTAATCGCTGGTCCGTGAGGTCCGACACTCCAGAGGCCTGATAATCCGGCACACGGTTTACGTATATTACATATTTTCGCCGCCTTCTCCCTTTCGTGCTTCAAGCAGCGATGAAATGTTCCTTCTGGCTGGAAGCAGCAGGTAGCGGCCGGACGGCGGGGCTGCGAACGCGTTACGAAGCCAACAAGCGCTCAGCAGCTGGAACTTGAAAGGGAAAGCAAATAGGAAAAACCTGCGGAGACGGTAAGAGCCCCTCCCGGCCTATCAGGACCGACAGCCGCACGGAGGGGCGCGGACGACCGGAAAGGGAAGAATAATAGAGGCAGCAGCGGCGGGGGAGGGGAGTCACTGCCCGCTAGATGTAGCAGAGCCCAGAGTAACACCACAGATTGTGGGGAGATGTCCGAAGAATGACCAACTCAGCTCTGCTACACCCGCAGACATCCCACGGCCGGCGGGTGGGCAGACACACAGGGGAGAAGCGCCGCACCCCAGAAAGCCGGGAAAACACACAATTCTGACTAATATTTTCTCGGCCTTCCCGCCATTTGTGCGTTCTTTTCCCATGACAGCTAAACCCTCGCCGCACGGGCCACAGCGACAGAACGCTGAAATGGCGCAGTCACGCTGCGTGAAGCGGTTGGAATATACGGCAGGATGTCTGCTCCGGCCAGAGCTGTGCCAATGGTTGTCGACAAAGTCGCAGCGCAAACCTCGACAGGGACTGCGACTTGCCTGTGACCCGCTCCGCCAGTCAGACACAGGTACCTCGGGACAGACAGACGGATAAACGGAAGGAGGAGCAATCATATCACGCCGGCGCTGGAACCGTGTTCCATCCTAGGAGCCCCATAACTGGCGCAGGTCACATGACGTCCTGAATTATCATCACGTGTGACGCCAAACACGGAGCCTCCAGGGCCGGGGCGTCCGACTCCCTCACCGAGGGCCCCATCATTCTCGTATCCAGCTCCTTATTACATGTGTAATACGGACAGCTTATCCCCCAGTCCTGTGTTTTACGCACGCGAGGTCAATGGCACCGCGTAAATACGAATGATACAAGGAGGCCGGCGAAATCTACGCGCCCTTTTCTTTTTTGCACACATGAAAATCACAGGGAATAAACGCACAATAAAAACCCAGCAGAAACGTGGAAATACGCGGGGAATCCGCGCAGCGTCAGTCCGTGGAAACGCTGCGGAGGACGGACAGAAGCTGCATCCGCCGGTGCGAATAATCCCTAATTGTGACCGCTCCTCACACGGCGGTGGCGCTCCACGCACTATGAGGGGGCTTTCCTACCTCAGGGGTGGGGGGCAGGTAGGGCTGGGCCACCGCCTGTGAGGTGCTGAACGGAGGAGGTGCGCTGGAGCTCAGGATCAAAGATGGCAGCTGCTCCCTGTGCTGGCACCGCCCCCTCCACAAGTGCCAGCTGCGTCCTCCACAGACAGTAGAGAGACGGGCATTCCACATGCGGACCTCGTCGTGGCCATAACCATCATGGCGGTCCGGATGCAGCCTGCGGGCCTGGAGTTTGACGCGTGCTGTAAGGGGTCCGAGCCGCAGCACAACCCGCGCTCGCTCCTCGCGGACTTCCAGCAGGCGATGCTCACCGATGGCCGGTACGACAACACGTAAAAACAGCGGCTTCTTGATAATTAAAGGAAATCACCCGGCGAACGGACCGCGGCGCCAAGAATTTGGTGG
The DNA here is from genome assembly GCF_035609145.1 of Eleutherodactylus coqui. Taxonomy (NCBI): domain Eukaryota; kingdom Metazoa; phylum Chordata; class Amphibia; order Anura; family Eleutherodactylidae; genus Eleutherodactylus; species Eleutherodactylus coqui. Next base: position 5,372,245 of record NC_089843.1, on the reverse strand, counting down.
ACGTAGAAGTAGCTGCACGCAGTCCTTGTTGCCCGTAGCAACCAACCCGGGCCGTGCTCTCAGCTCACCGCTGCGTTTGGTTACTACGGACAACGAGGACATCTTAGCGTTACGGTTCGGATAAACCCTAAACCCAGCACACATCGATCCTCCACATACGGGCCGAGCCCCCCTGTCCAATCCCCCCGGAGGCGAAATGCTGAGGGCGACCCCTCCCCGGCCGCGTGACGACCCGTAACACGTCTCTACAGGAATGTGAGGCGGACAAGACGAGGCGAGATGTCAGCGTGTGGAATGTCTCAGGAGGACGGCGATGTAAACTGGAACATTCCAGCGCAGCCGCGGCGAATGTAGAGACGCTCGCCTCCGACCAAGGGCGAGGAATCCCGCAGCAACGCCCTACAACGTTATCCAGACACTGCCGTGCCCGCGGCGCCAAAAACCAACAGCTCTGACGGGTTCACAACGCAGCCGCGAACACAGGGACTTCACACATCATACGGGCACTTTCCATGACCATCTGATAATCCAGAAACCTCCCGATAATCCGGCACCACGGAGATCCCACCAATGCCCTGAGAGGAGTTGTAGAGCCGCGCTGCGAACAGTGGTCTCTGCTCTTCTCGTGTCTCCGCGGCTTCAGATAAGAGAAAATAAATGTGACAGCGAGAAGACGGCGAACGCTTCCAACACGCCAGATGAAAGCGTTCTACAGACACGAAGATCAAACAGCACAGCCCTCCCCCCCCCTGTACACTTCACTGCCATCACACCGTCCGACATGGAAAGTCTTCCTGACTGCCGGCACCGCTCAGACATGTCAGCGCAACTCGTGAGAAGACGCCAGAAAGTAATGTTCCCAAATGTCATTATGCCAGAACGTCACTCCCATCATACCCCAGGGTGAAGTACTTCTCTGAAGTGGGGGAGGGGCACCGACAACTACTCCGAGGACATTTGGCTGTCACTTCTGTAAACTATAAACCAATATATGAAGTGCGGAACATATACACAAACACACTAGTGCTAACTACTACAATACTGCCCCCTATGTACAAGAATATAACTACTATAATACTGCCCCCTATGTACAAGAATATAACTACTATAATACTGCCCCCTATGTACAAGAATATAACTACTATAATACTGCCCCCCTATGTGCAAGAATATAACTACTATAATACTGCCCCTATGTACAAGAATATAACTACTATAATACTGTTCCTATGTACAAGAATATAACTACTATAATACTGCCCCCTATGTACAAGAATATAAATACTATAATACTGCTCCCTATGTACAAGAATATAACTACTATAATACTGCTCCTATGTACAAGAATATAACTACTATAATACTGTTCCTATGTACAAGAATATAACTACTACAATACTGCCCCCTATGTACAAGAATATAACTACTATAATACTGCCCCCTATGTACAAGAATATAACTACTATAATACTGCCCCCTATGTACAAGAATATAACTACTATAATACTGCCCCCCTATGTGCAAGAATATAACTACTATAATACTGCCCCTATGTACAAGAATATAACTACTATAATACTGTTCCTATGTACAAGAATATAACTACTATAATACTGCCCCCTATGTACAAGAATATAAATACTATAATACTGCTCCCTATGTACAAGAATATAACTACTATAATACTGCCCCCTATGTACAAGAATATAACTACTATAATACTGCCCCCTATGTACAAGAATATAACTACTATAATACTGCCCCCTATGTACAAGAATATAACTACTATAATACTGCCCCCTATGTACAAGAATATAACTACTATAATACTGCCCCTATGTACAAGAATATAACTACTATAATACGGCCCCCTATGTACAAGAATATAACTACTATAATACTGCCCCCTATGTACAAGAATATAACTACTATAATACTGCCCCCTATGTACAAGAATATAACTACTATAATACTGCCCCCTATGTACAAGAATATAACTACTATAATACTGCTCCCTATGTACAAGAATATAACTACTATAATACTGCTCCTATGTACAAGAATATAACTACTATAATACTGCCCCCTATGTACAAGAATATAAATACTATAATACTGCCCCCTATGTACAAGAATATAACTACTATAATACTGCCTCCTATGTACAAGAATATAACTACTATAATACTGCTCCTATGTACAAGAATATAACTACTATAATACTGCCCCCTATGTACAAGAATATAAACTACTATAATACTGATCCTATGTACAAGAATATAAACTACTATAATACTGATCCTATGTACAAGAATATAACTACTATAATACTGCCCCCTATGTACAAGAATATAACTACTATAATACTGCTCCTATGTACAAGAATATAACTACTATAATACTGCCCCCTATGTACAAGAATATAACTACTATAATACTGCCCCCTATGTACAGGAATATAACTACTATAATACTGCCCCTATGTACAAGAATATAACTACTATAATACTGCCCCCTATGTACAAGAATATAACTACTATAGTACTGCCCCTATGTACAAAAATATATCTACTATAATACTGCCCCTATGTACAAGAATATAACTACTATAGTACTGCCCCTATGTACAAGAATATAACTACTATAGTACTGCCCCTATGTACAAGAATATAACTACTATAGTACTGCCCCCTATGTACAAGAATATAACTACTATAATACTGCCCCCTATGTACAAGAATATAACTACTATAATACTGCTCCCTATGTACAAGAATATAACTACTATAATACTGCCCCCTATGTACAATAATATAACTACTATAATACTGCTCCTATATACAAGAATATAACTACTATAATACTGCCCCCTATGTACAAGAATATAACTACTATAATACTGCCCTCTATGTACAAGAATATAACTACTATAATACTGCTCCCTATGTACAAGAATATAACTACTATAATACTGCTCCCTATGTACAAGAATATAACTACTATAATACTGCTCCCTATGTACAAGAATATAACTACTGTAATACTGCCCCCTATGTACAAGAATATAACTACTATAATACTGCCCCCTATGTACATGAATATAACTACTATAATACTGCCCCCTATGTACAAGAATATAACTACTATAATACTGCCTCCTATGTACAAGAATATAACTACTATAATACTGCCCCCTATGTACAAGAATATAACTACTATAATACTGCCCCCTATGTACAAGAATATAACTACTATAATACTGCCCCCTATGTACAAGGATATAACTACTATAATACTGCTCCCTATGTACTAGAATATAACTACTATAATACTGCCCCCTATGTACAAGAATATAACTACTATAATACTGCACCTATGTACAAGAATATAACTACTATAATACTGCTTCCTATGTACAAGAATATAACTACTATAATACTGCTTCCTATGTACAAGAATATAACTACTATAATACTGCCCCCTATGTACAAGAATATAACTACTATAATACTGCCCCCTATGTACAAGAATATAACTACTATAATACTGCTCCCTATGTACAAGAATATAACTACTGTAATACTGCCCCCTATGTACAAGGATATAACTACTATAATACTGCCCCCTATGTACATGAATATAACTACTATAATACTGCCCCCTATGTACAAGAATATAACTACTATAATACTGCCTCCTATGTACAAGAATATAACTACTATAATACTGCTCCCTATGTACAAGAATATAACTACTATAATACTGCCCCCTATGTACAAGAATATAACTACTATAATACTGCCCCCTATGTACAAGGATATAACTACTATAATACTGCTCCCTATGTACTAGAATATAACTACTATAATACTGCCCCCTATGTACAAGAATATAACTACTATAATACTGCACCTATGTACAAGAATATAACTACTATAATACTGCTTCCTATGTACAAGAATATAACTACTATAATACTGCCCCCTATGTACAAGAATATAACTACTATAATACTGCCCCCTATGTACAAGAATATAACTACTATAATACTGCCCCCTATGTACAAGAATATAACTACTATAATACTGCCCCCTATATACAAGAATATAACTACTATAATACTGCCCCCTATATACAAGAATATAACTACTATAATACTGCCCTCTATGTACAAGAATATAACTACTATAATACTGCCCCCTATGTACAAGAATATAACTACTATAATACTGCCCCCTATATACAAGAATATAACTACTATAATACTGCCCCCTATGTACAAGAATATAACTACTATAATACTGCCCCCTATGTACAAGAATATAACTACTATAATACTGCCCCCTATGTACAAGAATATAACTACTATAATACTGCCCCCTATGTACAAGAATATAACTACTATAATACTGCCCCCTATGTACAAGTATATAACTACTATAATACTGCCCCCTACGTACAAGAATATAACTACTATAATACTGCCCCCTATGTACAAGAATATAACTACTATAATACTGCCCCCTATGTACAAGAATATAACTACTATAATACTGCCCGCTATGTACAAGAATATAACTACTATAATACTGCCCCCTATGTACAAGAATATAACTACTATAATACTGCCCCCTATGTACAAGAATATAACTACTATAATACTGCCTCCTATGTACAAGAATATAACTACTATAATACTGCCCGCTATGTACAAGAATATAACTACTATAATACTGCCCCCTATGTACAAGAATATAACTACTATAATACTGCCCCCTATGTACAAGAATATAACTACTATAATACTGCCCCCTATATACAAGAATATAACTACTATAATACTGCTCCCTATGTACAAGAATATAACTACTATAATACTGCCCCCTATATACAAGAATATAACTACTATAATACTGCCCCCTATGTACAAGAATATAACTACTATAATACTGCCCCCTATATACAAGAATATAACTACTATAATACTGCCCCCTATGTACAAGAATATAACTACTATAATACTGCCCCCTATGTACAAGAATATAACTACTATAATACTGCCCCCTATGTACAAGAATATAACTACTATAATACAGCCCCCTATGTATAAGAATATAACTACAATAATACTGCCCCCTATGTACAAGAATATAACTACTATAATACTGCCCCCTATGTACAAGAATATAACTACTATAATACTGCCCCCTATGTACAAGAATATAACTACTATAATACTGCTCCTATGTACAAGAATATAACTACTATAATACTGCCCCCTATATACAAGAATATAACTACTATAATACTGCTCCCTATGTACAAGAATATAACTACTATAATACTGCCCCCAATGTACAAGAATATAACTACTATAATACTGCCCCCTATGTACAAGAATATAACTACTATAATACTGCCTCCTATGTACAAGAATAGAACTACTATACTACCGCCCCCTATGGTCAGTGTAATGACATACACCCGGTATGATGTATATAAGCTCTCTGGTACATGGTGTTTCTGGCTGGTAATGGGGGAGGGGTGCAGTAATAGAGGTATTACCGGCGGTCTGTGAAGTACAAGTGCCGCCCTCAGGCTGATCACATAAGTAGGTTAGTGGCGTACAGACAGGCGATTGTTCGTGCAGATTATGTCTTATGCGCGGCTGTAACGCACCTCGCTACGGGAAATCTCAGCGTGTCCCTGAGGAAAGTAGGATGAGAAGTGCCGGTCGGCGAGGGATCAGCCGCTCCCCACGAGGGATTCTGGGAAAGATGGCAGATTTTTTCCACATTTCCATACTGGAAATTCTTGCTGTGCAACTATGAGAGCGATGGCGGCAGCGCGGCCTGCGGAGCGGTGGATCACTCAGCTTTCCCAGATACAGGTGAGAAGCGGGCGAGCGGCAGCAGGAGGCAGCGGTCCTGTGAGAGCGGGAATAAATAACCCAAACCAAAACAGAGACAGCCGGCCTCCTCCCAGGGCTGCAGCGCACCGCGCACGCGCCACACAGCGGGAGGACGCCGCCATTGTCACACCCAAGCCGCCTGCTGATAACCCCTGACCGACCGGACCGACCCCGAGCAAAGCATTCTGGGACAAAACGCCCGTCCGCCCTCGCACAGACCAAGAACAAGTGGAAATAGCTCCAATGTGCGGCGCGGCGGGCGCTTGTGGCGTCGGCCGTCAGATCTCACCGCACGTTCACATGTCTACTGGACAGACGCCACAACGCAGATGTGAACACCGCCTTAGAGGGCGCGTCCACGCCGAGCGTGGCAAAACTACGCATCAAACCTGCGGCCTGTGCCAACTGACTGCTAGTCACTAGCGAATTCGCAGCCGGTTTGAGCCTGCGCCCGCCTCATACTGAGCCTGCAGTGCTGCCAGCCCTCGCCCGGGTGGCGGATGTGCGCTGCAGCGAGGGCACAGTATGGGGGCAGGTTCAAAATGGATGCAATCCGCAACCGAATACTAGTTAAGATTGGCACCGGTGATGCCGGTATGAGGAGGCCATGTGAGCGCCCCCTAAAGGGGAAGAGGGTCTGACTGCTGGGACCCCCAAGTACAGCGTGAATGGGGTGGCGGTACGTACGGGCGACGTGGGAAGATGGAGGGGTGCATCTCGCGGCGGCGATGCAGCGTCATGTGCAGCGCCGCTCCGTCCGTGTGGGGCGCACAGACCTCAGGATGGCCTCCTTTAGGGACCCCTGCAGTCTGACAGTTAGGCTGCCTCCTGTGGGGGTCTTCAGGCGTACGTTCACATAGCAGCCATGGATGTCGCGGTATTCCTGCCCCATGCGCAGGGGTCCTGAGCGGTGGACTCCAGTCTGCACCTCAATAAGGCCTATGGGCAGCCAATCACAGCACAGAAAACTGGTTGCTATGGGCAACCGGACCAATCAGGCCCACGGAGATCTGGCGGTCGCCCGACAACTACTGCGGATGGAACGCATTCAGCCCCACATGCCAGGAATGGTGTGGCTAATGAACCCCCCGGGGGGCGCAGACAAGTGGCAGCGCCACACAGCAGACCTGTGGTCACACGGGGCGGAGCGGCAGCGAAGGTTCTGTGCGTGAAGTCCAGCTGCACGATCTGCAAACATGTCGCCCCCACGCTGCGGGCGCTCCACTGCGGTCAGGCCGCGCTCAAACGGACACGCTACGCGGAATTCAAAGCCGCAGCAGGTCCATTGTATGGCTGGTTCCGCTGCAGGCTCTCTCCTCTCTATGGGGCAGAGATGGCCGCTGCGGAATAAGCAGCTTTCAAAACCTGCGCCAAGACCCACGGGGCTTCAGCTGCAGACATCTCGCCGTATTTCCGTGCGGTCGTGCTGCCGACATTCCGTGACATTTACGCCCCGTGTGACCCCAGCCTTATGAAGGCTGTCTAAGAGAAAAGCTGTCCTTGTTGCCCATAGCAACCCATCGCCCAATCACAGCGCAGCTTCCGTGTTACCTCTGCAGTTCTTGCACTTTCATTTCCTTCTGAGGTAAAATGAAAGCTGCGCTGTGATTGGGCGATTGGTTGCTATGGGCAACAAGGACAGCTTTTCGTTTAGCGGCTACTCTTCCGCGGCCCCCTGTATAAACAAAGCCCCTCTGAACGAAGAACCTAATGACGAAATTAACCCTTTAAGCCGGGGCTATATGTAGGCAGATATGGAATATTTACACCCAATGCATACATACGGCCGACATTACAGTACAGAAGCCCATACAGACCGACAGCGCCGCGGTGTACGGCGAACTCATGACATAATACCACCTGACCGGCTGTAGAACTACAAGTCCCAGCTGGAGGGTCCATATATCATCCTTCTAGGCCGCGCCCCGCCCTAGTGTAACGCTAAGCTCAGCTCTGCTACATCTGACGATGAAGTGGCCATGGCGACAATCGCACAACGCACGCCGTAGTCCTGCGTATGAAGCCCACACCTCTTATTGAAGTCGGCCTATACCGGGCAATGCAGCAGAAAGATGGCGGTGTTCTCAGACAATGCAAGCCTTCACGGCCGCCATATTGCCCAAATGGGGGTGATAAGGAAAGAAGTGGTCACTCACAGGCCTACCGGGAACCAACGTGGCACCACTTGCACGCTGCTGGCCTCTATGGGCGTCAGCGGATCCATAAACATCCCGCAGCCAACTGCAGTCGGCGGGCACGGCGCCATCTTGCATGCTTACCTCTCTTACAGACTGCAGACGGTGACGTCACTCGCGTAAGTCTCCATTCCGTTTCCGGTTGGTTGCAGGCGATGACCACAGCAGATTGAAACTGCTGCAAAGAGCAACGTGGCGCCTTCAGAAAAGCCTGCGGTGGGTTTTACCGTCACCCCCCCCCCCCCCCCCCCCCGTCATTATGGAGGAGAGCGTGACCACACATACGACCGGAGTCTGGCGCAATGTGGCAGAGGGGAGATCCTTCCTTCACACGCGGTTTGGGTGCGTTTTACTGGTAAATCCGGGTGTTTTTTTCTACAGAGAAGCCAATGTAAAAAAAAAAAAAAAAAAGCGGAAATAAAACCCGCCGCTGAAAAGAGAAAAACGCCAATAACCCACAAAATAGCATGAAAAGCTTTCACCACAGAAGAAACGGCGGTGTCGGCAGGCGACGAACGCAACTCTCTGCATCCGGCTGCGCCAATTTTTTAATCGTACAAAATTACCTAGGGGGAAAAAAAACCCCCACAAACTTTAAAACCGCGGTGCGTGAAATAACCCAGCGGGCGCCTTCACACGGCGGACGCTCCTTATTACAGGCGTAATACCGGTCTACAGATTATATTGATTTCATCGGGCTCCTTCACAGTCGCGGATTTTTCACAAGATTTTTTGTTGCATGAAAAAATACAGAGCGCGACCGGCTGCGCTGCGTTACGCCGAGAGCAGCCATGGTAGCGGGGCGGCACAAACAAGCAGCCAACACACACGACACGTGGATTGGTGCATCTAACAGCGGGTCCGGCTGCGCTGCGTTACGCGGAGAGCAGCCATGGTAGCGGGGCGGCACAAACAAGCAGCCAATACACACGACACACGCGGATTGGTGCATCTAACAGCGGGTCCGGCTGCGCTGCGTTACGCCTACTTACTGGTTCCGCTGCGAGCGGCCCTCCTGGAAGAGGTTCTGCAGCGGCACGCTGACTTGCCCCAGGAACTGGTCCAGGCCGATGAGGGCGCGATGCATGACGGTGAGCAGCAGATCGCAGTTCTCCCCTCTTTCCAGGGACCCGGGGGAAAGCTCGAAGGAACATTCCTCCTTCCACTCCGGAGACCCGGGGGTCTTCTCCACCACCGACGTGCTGTACTTCTCGCGGCCCACCTGGATCAGCGTGTAGGCGTCGCTGGTGCCATGCTTGCCCTTGGCACGCAGCCCTTTGGCTTGCAGGATGGTGACTTGGACATGGGTGGGGAGCCAGCCCAACTCGGGCTCAGGCCGGAGAAACATCTGGAGACGGTACCAGGAACCAGCCGGACCTGAAATACAAGAGGTCTGCGGTGAGAGATACGGCGGTGTGCGCAGACTTACCGGATGGCATAACGACCAGCGGTCGCCCCCCTAAGCTCTGGGACTTTCTGGGAGTTCCTCTAAGGTCTCCAGGTCACGGCCCATAACAGGTCTAGGGGGCGATACTCCCGCATGCAGGACCTGAGCAGCCCCCTCCCATGCCCAGCACTGCAGCTACCTACCTACAGCAGGGCTGGATGATGCAGCACTTAGCGCAGCGCCCTCCCCACAATGCAGGCTGCTCACCCCTCAGCTGATGCACATGGTGCTCGTCTCCTGGGGGTCCTCAGGCTGCTGCAGGGGGGGAGCAGGCGGGTCCCGGAGCTCCTGCTGCTGCTGCAAAGTAACTTTCTTGTGTGTCTGCTGCTCAGAAGAGGAGGAGAGAGAGAGGGGAGGAGATCCTGCAGCAGAGGCAGCTGACAGGGAGAACGCTCTGCAGGGCTCTGCATGCTGCTGCCAGCCGGGAGAACGCTCTGCAGGGCTCTGCATGCTGCTGCCCAACAGGGAGAAGGGAGAACGCTCTGCAGGGCTCTGCATGCTGCTGCCAGCCGGGAGAACGCTCTGCAGGGCTCTGCATGCTGCTGCCAGCCGGGAGAACGCTCTGCAGGGCTCTGCATGCTGCTGCCAGCCGGGAGAAGGGAGAGGGCTCTGCATGCTGCTGCCAGCTGGGAGAAGGGAGAACGCTCTGCAGGGCTCTGCATGCTACAAACCAACGGCTGCACTCACTACAGCTCCTCTGTGTTCAAAATGACTGCAGCTGTCTACCTGTACTCAGTCCCTGCACTCCATTCACCACCCCCTGTACTCAGTCCCGCACTCCATTCACCACCCCCTGTACTCAGTCCCTGCACTCCATTCACCACCCCCTGTACTCAGTCCCTGCACTCCGTTCGCCACCCCCTGTACTCAGTCCCCGGACTCCGTTCGCCACCCCCTGTACTCAGTCCCCGCACTCCATTCGCCACCCCCTGTACTCAGTCCCCGCACTCAGTTCACCACCCCCTGTACTCAGTCCCTGCACTCCATTCACCACCCCCTGTACTCAGTCCCTGCACTCCATTCACCACCCCCTGTACTCAGTCCCTGCACTCCATTCACCACCCCCTGTACTCAGTCCCTGCACTCCATTCACCACCCCCTGTACTCAGTCCCCGCACTCAGTTCACAACCCCCTGTACTCAGTCCCCGCACTCCATTCGCCACCCCCTGTATTCAGTCCCCGCACTCCATTCACCACCCCCTGTATTCAGTCCCCGCACTCAGTTCACCACCCCCTGTATTCAGTCCCCGCACTCAGTTCACAACCCCCTGTACTCAGTCCCTGCACTCCATTCGCCACCCCTGTACTCAGTCCCTGCACTCCATTCACCACCCCTGTACTCAGTCCCTGCACTTCATTCACCACCCCCTGTACTCAGTCCCTGCACTCCATTCACCACCCCTGTACTCAGTCCCTGCACTCCATTCACCACCCCCTGTACTCAGTCCCTGCACTCCATTCACCACCCCTGTACTCAGTCCCTGCACTCCATTCACCACCCCTGTACTCAGTCCCTGCACTCCATTCACCACCCCTGTACTCAGTCCCTGCACTCCATTCACCACCCCTGTACTCAGTCCCTGCACTCCATTCACCACCCCCTGTACTCAGTCCCTGCACTCCATTCACCACCCCCTGTACTCAGTCCCTGCACTTCATTCACCACCCCCTGTACTCAGTCCCTGCACTCCATTCACCACCCCCTGTACTCAGTCCCTGCACTCCATTCACCACCCCCTGTACTCAGTCCCTGCACTCCATTCACCACCCCCTGTACTCAGTCCCTGCACTCCATTCACCACCCCCTGTACTCAGTCCCTGCACTCCATTCACCACCCCCTGTACTCAGTCCCTGCACTCCATTCACCACCCCCTGTACTCAGTCCCTGCACTCCATTCACCACCCCTGTACTCAGTCCCTGCACTCCATTCACCACCCCCTGTACTCGGTCCCTGCACTCCATTCACCACCCCCTGTACTCGGTCCCTGCACTCCATTCACCACCCCTGTACTCAGTCCCTGCACTCCATTCACCACCTTCTGTACTCAGTCCCTGCACTCCATTCACCACCCCCTGTACTCAGTCCCTGCACTCCATTCACCACCCCTGTACTCAGTCCCTGCACTCCATTCACTACCCCCTCTACTCAGTCCCTGCACTCCATTTACCACCCCCTGTACTCAGTCCCTGCACTCCATTCACCACCCCCTGTACTCAGTCCCTGCACTCCATTCACCACCCCCTGTACTCAGTCCCTGCACTCCATTCACCACCCCTGTACTTAGTCCCTGCACTCCATTCACCACCCCCTGTACTCAGTCCCTGCACTCCATTCACCACCCCTGTACTCAGTCCTTGCACTCTATTCACCACCCCCTGTACTCAGTCCCTGCACTCCATTCACCACCCCTGTACTCAGTCCCTGCACTCCATTCACCACCCCTGTACTCAGTCCCTGCACTCCATTCACCACCCCTGTACTCAGTCCCTGCACTCCATTCACCACCCCTGTACTCAGTCCCTGCACTCCATTCACTACCCCTGTACTGAGTCCCTGCACTCCATTCACCACCCCTGTACTCAGTCCCTGCACTCCATTCACCACCCCCTGTACTCAGTCCCTGCACTCCATTCACCACCTTCTGTACTCAGTCCCTGCACTCCATTCACCACCCCCTGTACTCAGTCCCTGCACTCCATTCACCACCCCCTGTACTCAGTCCCTGCACTCCATTCACCACCCCCTGTACTCAGTCCCTGCACTCCATTCACCACCCCCTGTACTCAGTCCCTGCACTCCATTCACCACCCCCTGTACTCAGTCCCTGCACTCCATTCACCACCCCCTGTACTCAGTCCCTGCACTCCATTCACCACCCCCTGTACTCAGTCCCTGCACTCCATTCACCACCCCCTGTACTCAGTCCCTGCACTCCATTCACCACCCCCTGTACTCAGTCCCTGCACTCCATTCACCACCCCCTGTACTCAGTCCCTGCACTCCATTCACCACCCCCTGTACTCAGTCCCTGCACTCCATTCACCACCCCCTGTACTCAGTCCCTGCACTCCATTCACCACCACCTGTACTCAGTCCCTGCACTCCATTCACCACCATCTGTACTCAGTCCCTGCACTCCATTCACCACCCCCTGTACTCAGTCCCTGCACTCCATTCACCACCCCCTGTACTCAGTCCCTGCACTCCATTCACCACCCCCTGTACTCAGTCCCTGCACTCCATTCACCACCCCCTGTACTCAGTCCCTGCACTCCATTCACCACCCCCTGTACTCAGTCCCTGCACTCCATTCACCACCCCTGTACTCAGTCCCTGCACTCCATTCACCACCCCCTCTACTCAGTCCCTGCACTCCATTCACCACCCCTGTACTCAGTCCCTGCACTCCATTCACCACCCCTGTACTCAGTCCCTGCACTCCATTCACCACCCCTGTACTCAGTCCCTGCACTCCATTCACCACCCCCTGTACTCAGTCCCTGCACTCCATTCACCACCCCTTGTACTCAGTCCCTGCACTCCATTCACCACCCCCTGTACTCAGTCCCTGCACTCCATTCACCACCCCTCTACTCAGTCCCTGCACTCCATTCACCACCCCCTCTACTCAGTCCCTGCACTCCATTCACCACCCCTGTACTCAGTCCCTGCACTCCATTCACCACCCCTGTACTCAGTCCCTGCACTCCATTCACCACCCCCTGTACTCAGTCCCTGCACTCCATTCACCACCCCCTGTACTCAGTCTCTGCACTCCATTCACCACCCCTGTACTCAGTCCCTGCACTCCATTCACCACCCCTGTACTCAGTCCCTGCACTCCATTCACCACCCCTGTACTCAGTCCCTGCACTCCATTCACCACCCCCTGTACTCAGTCCCTGCACTCCATTCACCACCCCCTGTACTCAGTCCCTGCACTCCATTCACCACCCCCTGTACTCAGTTCCTGCACTCCATTCACCACCCCCTGTACTCAGTCCCTGCACTCCATTCACCACCCCTGTACTCAGTCCCTGCACTCCATTCAGCACCCCCTGTACTCAGTCCCTGCACTCCATTCACCACCCCCTGTACTCAGTCCCTGCACTCCATTCACCACCCCTGTACTCAGTCCCTGCACTCCATTCACCACCCCCTGTACTCAGTCCCTGCACTCCATTCACCACCTTCTGTACTCAGTCCCTGCACTCCATTCACCACCCCCTGTACTCAGTCCCTGCACTCCATTCACCACCCCCTGTACTCAGTCCCTGCACTCCATTCACCACCCCCTGTACTCAGTCCCTGCACTCCATTCACCACGCCCTGTACTCAGTCCCTGCACTCCATTCACCACCCCCTGTACTCAGTCCCTGCACTCCATTCACCACCCCCTGTACTCAGTCCCTGCACTCCATTCACCACCCCCTGTACTCAGTCCCTGCACTTCATTCACCACCCCCTGTACTCAGTCCCTGCACTCCATTCACCACCCCCTGTACTCAGTCCCTGCACTCCATTCACCACCCCCTGTACTCAGTCCCTGCATTCCATTCACCACCCCCTGTACTCAGTCCCTGCACTCCATTCACCACCACCTGTACTCAGTCCCTGCACTCCATTCACCACCCCCTGTACTCAGTCCCTGCACTCCATTCACCACCATCTGTACTCAGTCCCTGCACTCCATTCACCACCCCCTGTACTCAGTCCCTGCACTCCATTCACCACCCCCTGTACTCTGTCCCTGCACTCCATTCACCACCCCCTGTACTCAGTCCCTGCACTCCATTCACCACCCCTGTACTCAGTCCCTGCACTCCATTCACCACCCCCTGTACTCAGTCCCTGCACTCCATTCACCACCCCCTGTACTCAGTCCCTGCACTCCATTCACCACCACCTGTACTCAGTCCCTGCACTCCATTCACCACCCCCGTACTCAGTCCCTGCACTCCATTCACCACCATCTGTACTCAGTCCCTGCACTCCATTCACCACCCCCTGTACTCAGTCCCTGCACTCCATTCACCACCCCCTGTACTCAGTCCCTGCACTCCATTCACCACCCCCTGTACTCAGTCCCTGCACTCCATTCACCACCCCCTGTACTCAGTCCCTGCACTCCATTCACCACCCCCTGTACTCAGTCCCTGCACTCCATTCACCACCCCTGTACTCAGTCCCTGCACTCCATTCACCACCCCCTCTACTCAGTCCCTGCACTCCATTCACCACCCCTGTACTCAGTCCCTGCACTCCATTCACCACCCCTGTACTCAGTCCCTGCACTCCATTCACCACCCCTGTACTCAGTCCCTGCACTCCATTCACCACCCCCTGTACTCAGTCCCTGCACTCCATTCACCACCCCTTGTACTCAGTCCCTGCACTCCATTCACCACCCCCTGTACTCAGTCCCTGCACTCCATTCACCACCCCCTGTACTCAGTCCCTGCACTCCATTCACCACCCCTCTACTCAGTCCCTGCACTCCATTCACCACCCCCTCTACTCAGTCCCTGCACTCCATTCACCACCCCTGTACTCAGTCCCTGCACTCCATTCACCACCCCTGTACTCAGTCCCTGCACTCCATTCACCACCCCCTGTACTCAGTCCCTGCACTCCATTCACCACCCCCTGTACTCAGTCTCTGCACTCCATTCACCACCCCTGTACTCAGTCCCTGCACTCCATTCACCACCCCTGTACTCAGTCCCTGCACTCCATTCACCACCCCTGTACTCAGTCCCTGCACTCCATTCACCACCCCCTGTACTCAGTCCCTGCACTCCATTCACCACCCCCTGTACTCAGTCCCTGCACTCCATTCACCACCCCCTGTACTCAGTTCCTGCACTCCATTCACCACCCCCTGTACTCAGTCCCTGCACTCCATTCACCACCCCTGTACTCAGTCCCTGCACTCCATTCAGCACCCCCTGTACTCAGTCCCTGCACTCCATTTACCACCCCCTGTACTCAGTCCCTGCACTCCATTCACCACCCCTGTACTCAGTCCCTGCACTCCATTCACCACCCCCTGTACTCAGTCCCTGCACTCCATTCACCACCTTCTGTACTCAGTCCCTGCACTCCATTCACCACCCCCTGTACTCAGTCCCTGCACTCCATTCACCACCCCCTGTACTCAGTCCCTGCACTCCATTCACCACGCCCTGTACTCAGTCCCTGCACTCCATTCACCACCCCCTGTACTCAGTCCCTGCACTCCATTCACCACCCCCTGTACTCAGTCCCTGCACTCCATTCACCACCCCCTGTACTCAGTCCCTGCACTCCATTCACCACCCCCTGTACTCAGTCCCTGCACTCCATTCACCACCCCCTGTACTCAGTCCCTGCACTCCATTCACCACCCCCTGTACTCAGTCCCTGCACTCCATTCACCACCCCCTGTACTCAGTCCCTGCACTCCATTCACCACCCCCTGTACTCAGTCCCTGCACTCCATTCACCACCACCTGTACTCAGTCCCTGCACTCCATTCACCACCACCTGTACTCAGTCCCTGCACTCCATTCACCACCCCCTGTACTCAGTCCCTGCACTCCATTCACCACCATCTGTACTCAGTCCCTGCACTCCATTCACCACCCCCTGTACTCAGTCCCTGCACTCCATTCACCACCCCCTGTACTCAGTCCCTGCACTCCATTCACCACCCCCTGTACTCAGTCCCTGCACTCCATTCACCACCCCTGTACTCAGTCCCTGCACTCCATTCACCACCCCCTCTACTCAGTCCCTGCACTCCATTCACCACCCCTGTACTCAGTCCCTGCACTCCATTCACCACCCCTGTACTCAGTCCCTGCACTCCATTCACCACCCCTGTACTCAGTCCCTGCACTCCATTCACCACCCCTGTACTCAGTCCCTGCACTCCATTCACCACCCCCTGTACTCAGTCCCTGCACTCCATTCACCACCCCCTGTACTCAGTCCCTGCACTCCATTCACCACCCCTGTACTCAGTCCCTGCACTCCATTCACCACCCATGTACTCAGTCCCTGCACTCCATTCACCACCCCCTGTACTCAGTCCCTGCACTCCATTCACCATCCCCTGTACTCAGTCCCTGCACTCCATTCACCACCCCCTGTACTCAGTCCCTGCACTCCATTCACCACCCCACCCCCTCTACTCAGTCCCTGCACTCCATTCACCACCCCCTGTACTCAGTCCCTGCACTCCATTCACCACCCCTGTACTCAGTCCCTGCACTCCATTCACCACCCCCTGTACTCAGTCCCTGCACTCCATTCACCACCCCCTGTACTCAGTCCCTGCACTCCATTCACCACCCCCTGTACTCAGTCCCTGCACTCCATTCACCACCCCCTGTACTCAGTCCCTGCACTCCATTCACCACCCCCTGTACTCAGTCCCTGCACTCCATTCACCACCGCTTGTACTCAGTCCCTGCACTCCATTCACCACCCCCTCTACTCAGTCCCTGCACTCCATTCACCACCCCTGTACTCAGTCCCTGCACTCCATTCACCACCCCTGTACTCAGTCCCTGCACTCCATTCACCACCCCTGTACTCAGTCCCTGCACTCCATTCACCACCCCCTGTACTCAGTCCCTGCACTCCATTCACCACCCCTATCCTCAGTCCCTGCACTCCATTCACCACCCCCTCTACTCAGTCCCTGCACTCCATTCACCACCCCTGTACTCAGTCCCTGCACTCCATTCACCACCCCTGTACTCAGTCCCTGCACTCCATTCACCACCCCTGTACTCAGTCCCTGCACTCCATTCACCACCCCCTGTACTCAGTCCCTGCACTCCATTCACCACCCCCTGTACTCAGTCCCTGCACTCCATTCACCACCCCTGTACTCAGTCCCTGCACTCCATTCACCACCCCCTGTGCTCAGTCCCTGCACTCCATTCACCACCCCCTGTACTCAGTCCCTGCACTCCATTCACCACCCCCTGTACTCAGTCCCTGCACTCCATTCACCACCCCTGTACTCAGTCCCTGCACTCCATTCACCACCCATGTACTCAGTCCCTGCACTCCATTCACCACCCCCTGTACTCAGTCCCTGCACTCCATTCACCACCCCCTGTACTCAGTCCCTGCACTCCATTCACCACCCCCTGTACTCAGTCCCTGCACTCCATTCACCACCCCACCCCCTGTACTCAGTCCCTGCACTCCATTCACCACCCCCTGTACTCAGTCCCTGCACTCCATTCACCTCCCCTGTACTCAGTCCCTGCACTCCATTCACCACCCCCTGTACTCAGTCCCTGCACTCCATTCACCACCCCCTGTACTCAGTCCCTGCACTCCATTCACCACCCCCTGTACTCAGTCCCTGCACTCCATTCACCACCCCCTGTACTCAGTCCCTGCACTCCATTCACCACCCCCTGTACTCAGTCCCTGCACTCCATTCACCACCCCCTCTACTCAGTCCCTGCACTCCATTCACCACCCCCTCTACTCAGTCCCTGCACTCCATTCACCACCCCTGTACTCAGTCCCTGCACTCCATTCACCACCCCTGTACTCAGTCCCTGCACTCCATTCACCACCCCTGTACTCAGTCCCTGCAGTCCATTCACCACCCCCTGTACTCAGTCCCTGCACTCCATTCACCACACCTATCCTCAGTCCCTGCACTCCATTCACCACCCCCTCTACTCAGTCCCTGCACTCCATTCACCACCCCTGTACCCAGTCCCTGCACTCCATTCACCACCCCTGTACTTAGTCCCTGCACTCCATTCACCACCCCTGTACTCAGTTCCTGCACTCCACTCTCCACCCCTGTACTCAGTTCCTGCACTCCATTCACCACCCCCTGTACTCAGTCCCTGCACTCCATTCACCACCCCCTGTACTCAGTCCCTGCACTCCATTCACCACCCCCTGTACTCAGTCCCTGCACTCCATTCACCACCCCCTGGACTCAGTCCCTGCACTCCATTCACCACCCCTGGACTCAGTAAGGGCACTTCTGTGCTTCCTATAGTGTATATATAGGACAGAGGAAGTTCTGCAGTTTAGTGTGTATATAATGTCCGTAACATCCCCCCTAAGCGAGTGTATATACACTCATTGTCAGTAACACCCCTCCCCCAGGAGTGATATATATATATATAGTGATCCCTTGTCTATCACAGGGGTTACGTTCCAGAGACCTCTGCTATACGTAAAAACCGAAAGCAGCGCTGTTCTATTTACACTAATGAATCTGTTGGGTTACCTACCAAACAAGCGCAGAAGTGACCAAACAGACCGATGCTGCAATCAGTCAGCCAATCAGCACCCAGGATACAGAACACCTTCCATCAGCCAATAGTAAACCGTGTAGCATCTCGCGTTGGCAGCGCTAGTGGTGTGTTGTATCTCCTGTATGTACTGCAAAATTCCGTGATATAGCGAAAAACTGCGAAAACAGAATTATGTATGGTCTATCTGAAGTCCGCGATGCACTGAGGCCGCAGTCATTGATATAGCGAGGCGTTTTTGCACTCGAGCACCGCTTCTTAAGAGTAACCGACTACTCGGGCGAAAAGATTCGGGAAACGCCGGAAGTAAGCGGGGGGCGGAAGAGGGGAGTGGCGGGGGGGGGGGGGGGGGGAGAGAGTTTCCCACTGCTACCCCCTGCTCCACCACGCCGCCCCCCGAATCTTTTTGTCCGAGTAGTCAGGTGCTCCAGTGCAAAAACGCCCTAAACGAGTAAGTTCGCTCATCTCTAATTAGTACCCTGTTGTACCGCCTCTGGCTTGGATACAAGATGTGATACAGATGGGCATGGATCCTTTAGTACCCTGCTGGGCTGCCTGTAGCTTGGATACAAGATGTGATACAGACAGGCATGGAGGCTCTAGTAGTATGTTGGGCCACCCCTAGTTTGGATACAAGATGTGATACGGTCATGCATGGAGGCTCTAGTACCCTACTGGGCTACCTCTAGGTTATACGCAAGATGTGATACTGGTGGGCATGGAGGCTCTAGTACCCTGTTCGGCCGCTTCTAGCTTGGATACAAAATGTGATATGGGTGGGCATGGAGGCTTCAGTATCCTGTTGGGTTGCCTCTAGCTTGGATACAAGATGTGATACAGGTGGGCATGGATGCTCTAATACCCAGTTGGGCCACCTCTAGCTTTCATACAAGATGTGATACAGGTGGACATGGAGGCTCTAGTACCCTGTTGTACTGCCTCTCGTTTGGATACAAGATGTGATACGGGTGGGCATGGATTCTCTAATACCTTGTTGGGCCACCTCTAGCTTGGATACAAGATGCAATACAGGTGGACATGGCCATCAGCCCTTTGGATAGCTCCCCTGCTGAAACTAGCCTTGTTTCCAGCTCTTGCTCATGGAGGCTCTAGTACCCTACTGGGCCACCTCTAGGTTAGATGCAAGATGTGATACTGGCGGGCATTGAGACTCTAGTGCCCTGTTGGGCCGTTTCTAGCTTGGATACAAAATGTGATATGGTCAGGCATGGAGGCTCTAGTTCCCTGTTGTACCACCTCTAGCTTGGATACAAGATATGATACAGGCGGGCATGGAGGCTCCAGTACCCTGTTGGGCTGTCTCTAGCTTGGATACAAGATGTGATCCGGGCAGGCATGGATGCTCTAATACCCAGTTGGGCCACCTCTAACTTTCATACAAGATGTGATACAGGTGGACATGGAGGCTCTAGTACCCTGTTGGGCCACCTCTAGCTTGGATACAAGATGTAATACAAGTGGACATGGCCATCAGCCCTTTGGATAGCTCCCCTGCTGAAGCTAGCCTTGTTTCCAGCTCTTTCAATCCAGTTCTTATTTTTGCTCTGCCTTGACTCCTGATTAGGGACACTATGAAAGCCTGGCATTGTACCTCCCTCATTGCGTGATTATTGTGCTCCATCTCCTAACCTGCTGCACTCCTACAAACTGTGACTACCTATTAATGACCTATGGCTCCCCTTCTGAGAACGCTACCTGCCTCCTCCATTTGTACTGCAAACCGTGACTACCTGTTAAACGACCTCCAGCTTCCTCCCGACTACTCTCTGGTCCCGCACGGCTACTACACCCGCAGCTCCAATTCAGTTTCCCGAATGCTAGAAATTATTCATGCCCCAAAATGGAGTCCGTAGTAACCACCTTGAGGGAACAAGTTGCGAGGCTCCAAGAGTTTTGTGCCTCCTATCAGGAAATGTTTTCTGGACTAGAGACACTGGTGCAGCTTCTGGATTTGCATCACTCAGCGTTTGATGCACGCATTCTACTGCCTGCAAAATTCGATGGGGATCGTCGTCAGTATAGAGGCTTCCTTAGTTAATGCTGGATTTATTTCCGGATGCAGCCACCTTGTTTACCAGCAACAGCAAGAAGGTGTTTTTGATCATTAACCTCCGCTTGCCTGGGCCTCACCATACATAGAGACCAAAAGTAATCTCCTCGACAGCCTCACTGCCTTCACAACTGCTATGGACCAAATCTTTGAAGATCCTAATCACTGTTCTACAGCTTACACAACCTATGTCTAGGGCGACGTTGCGTTGCAGAGTATATGGCAGAATTTTGTCGCTAGGTGAATAATACCACGTGAAACCCAGACGCAAACAGAGCCATTTCCAGTGGGAATTATCTTAGTGGGTAAAGGATGAACTTCCTAGAGTGGAGACCCCTGATAACCTGAAAGATTTCATTCACCTATGTATCCAGATTGACCAGAAGCATTCCTATCAGTGAAAGGAGAAAATGCGGGTTTGGGGTAACAACCCTACCTACTTCTTCAGTCAGTCCACCTTGAGTCTTCAGCCAAGGACAGAAGCTGCACCAGAACCGATGCAGGTTGATGTCATCCATAAACCCCTTTCCATCCTTGAAAAAGAGAGGCGCCATGCTGAAAACCTGTGACTTTATTGTGGGAGTCTGGCACATTATGCCTTGAACTGTCCAAATAAGTTTAAGCAGACTCTAGCTGTAACCAACGTGAAGACCACGACCAACCTAGCCATTACCAAGCAAGGGGATGCCACCAAACAAGGCTTTGCACCTGTAATTCTAAATTTCCAGTAATTCTCGGGACTCCTTGGTTCTCTCTGTAAAGAGAACTGAGGGATGGCACCACCCACCCCTAAACCATTGCAAGACCCCGAGGATTGTAAGCAGGACTGTGAGAAGTTACTGGTTCAGTACCAAATTTTCAGAGATGTCTGCAGTGAGAAGAAAGCTGACCAACTACCACCTCATCGGCCCTATAATTGCCCAGTGGAGTTACTACCCGAAGCTTCTATTCCGTTCGGCTGGATCTACAAACTTTCAGAACCAGAGTTGAAGGTACTCCGAGAATACCTGGACGAAAATTTGAAAAAAGGGTTCATTCTTCCGCCTTTTTCCCCGGCTGGGGCGCCCATATTCTCTGTGGAAAAAAGTGACTCAACCCTGCAACCATGAATCGATTTACAGGGAGTTAAATAAGGTTACAATCAAGAATAGCTACCCCCCTCCCCTTGATTCCAGAACTATTAGAGAAACTCAGCTCTGCCAAGATCTTCAATAAACTAGATCTAAGAGGGGTCTATAACTTTGTACAGATTCGCCCAGGGGACGAATGGAAGACTGCTTTTAGGACAAGGTACGGTCATTTTGAATACCTAGTGATGCCATTTGGCCTTTGCAATGCTCCCGCCACATTCCAGCACTTTATCAACTATGTATTTCAAGACCTGTTGGACCAATTCGTAGTGGCATATCTTCACAACATCCTTCTCTTCTCTGATAACTTGGAGGAACATCGCAGGCATGTTTGGGTGGTCTTGGAACGACTCAAAAATAATAATCTCTACATCAAAGTAGAGAAATGCGAGTTTGAACAGACCCAAATGCAATTCCTTGGATACATTATCTCCCCAGACTGCCTGAGTATGGACCCCAGCAATATTAAAGCCATCCTGAATTGGCCCATACCAAGAAATTTGAAGGAAGTTCAGCGCCTGATCGGATTTGCAAACTTCTACAGAATATTTATTTAGGACTTCTCAAGGGTCATCTCTCCCTCACACAGAAAGCACACACTTTTTTCTTGGTCTCTGGAGGCACAAGCCGCTTTGGAGAAACTAAAGGCTCTTTTCCTTTCTGCACCAGTGCTGGTCCACCCTGGAGGCGCTGTTGCAAAATGCCCTCCCTAGGGCCTAGAGGACCCACCTTCCTCCAGTGGCGGCACTGGCATAACTCCTAGCAGATGTTGTCGCTGCCGGAGAGGCGACTGGAACCTATGAGCCCTCTTCACTACCCTCAGAAACTGTACCTACTTGTGCAGCAGGTGCCCCTGTACTAGGAGTGCTAAGAGCTGGTCTCCCAGCTCTTAGGGGCATCGGAAACCAGGTCTGCACCAGGAATATTCACACCAACTATTCCCGTATGAAAACCCCCACCTTCACCATCTGGACCAGATCTTGAGTCAGGACCAGGTTTAAACTGGACCTTGGCATGCCTAGGGGGCGCCACTGCTGCCCAGCTTGTGCAGCTGCAACCACAGAAACGGGTGCGTTCAGATGGCAGTACATATACGCAATTATATTGCCTGCATACTGCTTTTTATGCATGTTGCTACGAAATACGAGAAAAAAGTTTAAAAAAAACCCATAAGTCGGTGCATGACAGCGTGCGTACAATACAGTGCTCATGCGGAGGCATATGTGCGCAAAAACGCGTCAATACACAGGAATACGCAGTTCGCCGCTCTGTTAAAATGCTACGATTTTTATGCAGGGTATTACCGCCCGGCCTAACTGAGATGGACAGAGAACCCGGCCAGTTTAACTTCTTTATCCCCGTTCCAACCTCACTGCAGAGTCTCAGGGTGCCCGACCCAACTCTTCAGCCAGGCCAGCGCCCGCCGGCACTTGCACATATTTTTTGCATCTGATGCTGCTTTTGCTTTTGTTCGTTATCTTTACATCCACTTTTGGAATGTCTTCACCAAAATGAAGACCCCCCCCCCTCCCCCATCATATCAGGGGATTGCTGCAGTGCCAAAGTCCTTACCTTACTCTTTCCTTCCTCTAGATCTGATTCCCCACAGGCTGATGATAGCCCAATCTACCCAGGCAATAGGTTGCTGGTACTTGTAGTGCTGCTCTGTGTTATAGATTGCTCAGTAGAACCGACAGGCTGCTCCCCTAGACTCTCCTGCACATCTTCCTAGGCTTCCTCATCCAAGCTCACACCATCACTGTGTCAGAGAAATTCTAAGTACAGCACCAATCAGGCCCACCCCACTTGCCCCGCTGCCGGCGGAAAGAAGAAAACACCACACGGAGGTCTGGTATAGTTTCTCACACGGGACATGACTGCGCTGCGCCCCTTTATTACAGATTACATGAGATCTTATACCCTTTGGTCTCATCACTAGAAATGGGTGATGGGCTCATTGGCTAAAATTCACAGCATAACTATATATGGGAAGTCCTGATTTCCGGCCTGAGACAGTGAAAGTTCAGATGCATAGTTGAACGGTCTTTATCTAGATATGGCGCTTCTGGGAAAACGGCCAAGTACACGCGGCCTTCGTGTCTGGTTATTCCTTGTGTTCAAGATACATTTTGTCTTCGCCTTGCAAGGCCTCTTGGCATATCTGATATAAGGCGAAGTATTAAGTTTTTCATAGAGTTAGTACATATGAGAATAAAGTTAGTATACATATAAAAAGAATGGCACATAACTATATCTATATAAATGTATATATTCCAGTGTTTTCTTTTCTACCTACAAGGATATATATGTATCCTTCTCAAACCCCCCTAAAAACGTAATACGGAGATCAAGCACCAGACCTTGCACTCTTCCTCGGTCGCCTCTGCCTTGCATCAGGGTTTCCCCACTGCCCGTAAGTCCCTACTCCTAGGAGGGGGGGATCCCTACCTCACCTCAGAAGGAGGCCATGGATTCCCTGGGCTTATTTCCGGGCATCCATACCCTCTAACTGTACAAGTTAACACCCCGCAGGGTGTGCCCTCGCTCGAACCTAAGGTCTTCTGCACTATCCCTAGGCAAATGGGAATTCCACTGACAGTCCATCTTATGAGACCGGGGCAGGCGCAGTACTAGTCCATCTCTCCATTCTTCTGGTAACGTATCTGGTTGGCATTATCGGAACTGGCTCTTCATCTTTTTCAAACAAGGGAAACGTTGGTGTCACATTATCCAGTCCCTTACTCATACTCTTTTATCAAAGGGATAATACACATACAGGAAATTACATACCCCACCTCTTTCTGCTAAAATCATATCCAGGGCCACTCTATTTTGGAACGCCATGGATGCAGTGGGCCCTAACTGGTCAGCTAACCCTTGTAAAGCATCCCTGGTGTAGTTTACAAACCTCTGCTGATTGTAAAAGATATAATTCATCCAATCTACATTATTATTAACAGTGACAATAGCAAATAAGGACTCAAAACCGGCTTTAACCTGATCTCTAGAATTAAATTCATCTGGCACCCCCCTTGGCACTCCTATTGTATCTATGTATACATGTGGATCAAAGTTACCACCTGGAGTGTCAACTTCTCTCTTAGCACGATGCGGTGTTGGATTCTCACCCTCAGTGTAGTCTTCATATTGCACATTTCATTGTATTAATTTGTTCTGAAACAGGGGGCTAGTGTACAGTAGTCAAAGGTGTGTGTTAGAGGAATTGTACCACATTATAGCATGTAAAGGATATGCAGGATCATTAGTTCTTTCAGTGCGAAGTGTGGATCCAAGTGGGCTTTCCTTCGAGGCTGACTGCAGTTGGGGTGGTAAGCAACATCTGGTAAGGACCTTCAAACCGGGTTTCTCTCTCAAACTTTTTCACATAGACCCTGTCACCTGGTTTCAGATTGTGACACTCATCTGTAGGACCTGGGAGAAAAGCAGAGACTGCAGAATACATTATTGACAATTCCTTGGAGAGACCTACAGTATGACAACATTAATAAGAAAATCATTCCCCAAACTCAGCTACTGTGGCATGTACCCTCCGGAGAAAAAGAAAAACTAATGAAAGACACTCAATTCAAGATTTGCCCATTTTCTTCATTGCCTTTTGTATCTACTTTCCCACTACTCCGCGGACGGTAGGGTGTGTGAAAAGCCTGGAATATACCTAAAACAGACATGATGTATTGCATTATTTCACCTGTGAAGTGTGTACCTTTGTTTGACTCAATCACTTCCAGTACCCCATATCTGCGGATTACCTCATTCATGAGCTTCTGTGCGGTTACCTGCTTATTTACTTTGGTAACAGAGTAGGTCTCCAACCTGCAAAGACATCAACAACAACAAGCACATATTCATACTTCCCAACAAGTGGGAGCTGAGTGTAGCCAATTTGCAATCCCTGAAATGGGTAGAGTGGTCTAGGCAAGTGTTATGTGGCAAATTTACTTCTGCCCTGTTGCTTACGGCAAAGATCATGCAAAATTGGACAAATGATGCAGCAGCTACAGAAAACCCAGGAGCCACCGTCCTTGTTCAAGCGTCGACATCATTACTGCTTTAAGAGGTGCGTCTTTCCATGCATCAGCTGGGCCATCATGAGGCACAGGGACCGTGGTGGGCAAGTGCTGTTGACTGTTCACCATATGCCGTCCCTTTTTAGTCCATTTTTCCTTTTCTTCCTTGCTGGCTTGTAACTGTAAAGTCTTTAGCATATCAAAGTCCAAAGTTCATATCAAAGTCCAAAATTATTGTTAAATTCTTCTTTTCTTCTTTTCTTCCACGGCCGCTACCTTTGCTGTGTGATCTGTGATGGCGTTGTCTCTTGTTTCTCTGCTGTAGGAATTGGTGTGAGCTTTCCACTTTGTCACCGCTGCACCATTCTTAACAAGCTGTCTGGCCTTCCATGTTGGGCCGTAATCATGAGCTATGCCAAATGCATACCGGGAGTCAGTGTAAATGTTTGCCGTCTTACCTTCCTCCACTCCACACGCCTCAGTGAGGGCCTTTTAAGTTCCGCTTCTTGTACTGCGACATGCGGAGGCATTCTGCTTTTAGGACATCTTGTTGTGTGACCACTGCATATCCAGTGTGGAGTCGTCAATCACCCTGGGACCATCTATAAAAAACAACTCAAAATATGCATTGTTAACAAGGGCTTTCAGTAACTTTTTAAAACTTAAATTTTCTTGTTGCATCACTGCTAGACAATCAGGCTGGTATTTTATTTCAAAAAGATCAGAATCTTGTTGCAAAAAATTTAAAAATTTAAAAATGGCTTGCAAAAAATTTAAAAATGGCTGATTTGCAATACCTAGATCACCTACGCCTTCTCCTCCCCCCCCTTTGAACCAGGGTACTCAATTGGAACAAGAGTACCCGAGTTCAAGGTAGTATAACATTGTAAAAAGATTTGCTGGATGCAGATAAGGCCTGTAAGATGTCAGCACCAATAACAGAGACATAAGTTACATCGGAGCAGAATAATCTACAAACACCTATTAATATTTGAAATGTGATATCCCTTTAAGCAAATTCATTATTAATCTGATCCTGCCTGCAATGTCTTATCAAATTTGAGAGAGAGAAAAAAACACACAAAAAAAACTTTTACTAGCTGCTCAAGATTCTCACCCCCCTCCCTTGTGGACAAGAGGGATGAAACATTACGTCCTTCACATCATCTAGCTCCACCCCCTCGATATTGGTCGCTTGCGTCTATTTTCAAACCTTCATTTAAGCTTAACAGTCTAAGCATCCACATCACAACCAAGTAAAGTCCCATGCATGGGGGGGACCTCCATCCCCAGTCAATATCTGCATCACACACTCACCACAGCCCGAACACGGGTCACTGACTCTCATCCATCCATGCTCTCAAGTCTGCTCCGTCACCCCTTATTGAAGGTGTACCAGTCCATATAGATGCACAGACAAAAAAAAAAGGTCTGACAAACAAACATACATCAGTTGAAAAACATTGAGGTGAGTGCTATAATGTTATAAAGTACATGATTCTATGGAGATGAGATTGTGAATGAGCGCTATCTTTGACAAATTATGTGAAAAAAATTTGCTGAGTGACAGACATTCTATATTTCTTATTTACTGAAGCTATTATATGCTGTATTAAATGCTGAAGTATTTTAGAATGCGTGACCCTGAGCTTAGAGTGAATCTGAAAGCCCCCACTTTTGTAAAACCAACTGTTATCTCTCCGAATATGCATTCACTGACTGAGTTGTTTTAGCTTAACTATTGCCTGCATTTGAACTCATAAATAACACATATCCTGGGACCTTGCAACATTCATTTTCAACCCCTGTATAAGTAAGAATATACCTTAGAAATTGCTATACTTCCTGCCTACTAAGACAGTATAATTAATTAAATTAATTTCAAGCTTTCATTCCATTTAAGCAAGCAAAGATATTTTCCAGGGTCATTATTTCATTCTCTCTGCTTTGTTATCGCTTGACCTTGAAAACTAAACACAAGCTGCAGCTTTACATAAACAAACCCTTCTCTTCTAAAAGCAAGCTCAGTTAACTATTTGCACATACAGTATATACATATATATACATACACATATATATCTATATCTATTATCTATCTTGTATTATACACCTTTTCTTCTTTCTCTCTGCCAACAAATCACATGCTTTGTAACTTTCCTCTCGACTTTGCTTGTTTCCCATGCTTCTCTCCCTACCTAGCTGCCAATATAACCTTTAATAGACACTCTCCTGACGCCCTCTTGATCACTTACTGTACTTTCCAACATTTCACTTACGGATACTTTCTTAAACAAATAATGTGTACATACTTTCTCTGACTGTCTCTCTCTCCTCCTCCTCACTCCAGCACTTTCTAGAAACCCTTGGTCTTTCAAGGCACGCTTCTTGGTCCTAAAGACCTCCTAGTCACCATACTGTAATCTACCGTGCGGGTCCTTGTTACACATTTTCATAAGTTTTCTTACATTCTACAGATTGTGACCCTTGTCTCTCCGCCATCAATTGATCCGCACGGCGGCAGCCCTTGAGGGGCTCTGTCTTCTTTAATAAGGTCTTACGCATATTAGAACATCAACAACAATAATAATAATAACACGCTCCATAGAGTGCATCCTTCTGACCCGAATTGTCAGCCCCTTATATACCGGCAAAACAACCGACGGCATCTTCTTCTATGGAACCAGTCCCAAAGAGTACATCCCTCTCCTCAGCTAAACCATCAACAACTTAACTAAACTAAAACCGAGGGTCTCTTCTTCTGTGGAACCTATCTCA
Source organism: Eleutherodactylus coqui (assembly GCF_035609145.1). Lineage (NCBI taxonomy): Eukaryota > Metazoa > Chordata > Amphibia > Anura > Eleutherodactylidae > Eleutherodactylus > Eleutherodactylus coqui. The sequence goes on along the minus strand of NC_089843.1, from coordinate 5,343,400 downwards.
CAGAGTGTATCCCTCTCTGCTAAACCATTAACAACTAAAACAACCGAGGGTTCCTTCTTCTATGGGACCTGTCTCACAGAGTGCATCCCTCTCCTCAGCTAAACCATTAACAACTAAAACAACCAAGGGTTCCTTCTTCTGTGAGACCAAATGAAAAGTAAGAGAAAAAAAAATTCTGCAGATACAACAAACAACCTTCACTATCGTTAAAACACTACGGACTTCAAAGTACAAATAGACTACAGACTAGTTCCTGGGTGAGCGATTGGTGCGCATATCACGGTCAGTGGTCCGTGATGGCAAACCCGAGTTACCGTGTAGAACTCTTAACCCAACCCGTCCGGTCACATAACACAGATAGTCCCTCCTGCTGCAAGACTCGCAGTGTAAAACACAACATAAATATATGCCGGTCTTACCTGGAGTTCTGTGAGTTGATCAGGCTCGGTTTGCAGCAGGACGGCTTCCCCGTGGCGTGGATCCGGGTGGACTGCGTTGTACGGCTCCGGCTTTGTCGCCCCAGTTGGTTGCGCCAAATTGTCAGAGAAATTCTAAGTACAGCTGCCGGCGGAAAGAAGAAAACACCACATGGAGGTCTGGTATAGTTTCTCACACGGGGACATGACTGCGCTGCGCCCCTTTATTACAGATTACATGAGATCTTATACCCTTTGGTCTCATCATTAGAAATGGGTGATGGGCTCATTGGCTAAAATTCACAGCATAACCATATATGGGAAGTCCTGATTTCCGGCCTGAGACAGTGAAAGTTCAGATGCATAGTTGAACGGTCTTCATCTAGATATGGCGCTTCTGGGAAAACGGCCAAGTACATGCGGCCTTCGTGTCTGGTTATTCCTTGTGTTCAAGATACATTTTGTCTTCGCCTTGCAAGGCCTCTTGGCATATCTGATATAAGGCGAAGTACTAAGTTTTTCATAGAGTTAGTACATATGAGAATAAAGTTAGTATACATATAAAAAGAAAGGTACATAACTATATCTATATAAATGTATATATTCCAGTGTTTTCTTTTCTACCTACAAGGATATATATGTATCCTTCTCAACTGGACTGATCAGCTTGCTTGGAGCCACTGCGTCCTGCAGCCATCTTTGCAAATCAATTACTATTGACCAGTTTCTCCTTAAAGGGTGTCTCTCCTGCAATATTACTTCTTTATAGAATCCTAGAATGGTAATAATAATCTCTGCAGCACTTACAAGACGGGGAACAAAGACAGTTCGGAGCTGTGGATGAGGGATACAATGTAGGGTGGTGCTGTGGATGAGGGATACAATGTAGGGTGGTGCTGTGGATGAGGGATACAATGTAGGGTGGTGCTGTGGATGAGGGATACAATGTAGGGTGGTGCTGTGGATGAGGGATACAATGTAGGGTGAGTGGGGCTGTGGATGAGGGATACAATGTAGGGTGGGATTGTGCTGTGGATGAGGGATACAATGTAGGGCGGGGCTGTGGATGAGGGATCCAACGTAGGGCGGTGCTGCGCTGTGGATGAGGGATACAATGTAGGGCTGCGCTGTGGATGAAGGACACAATGTAGGGCAGAGCTGTGATGAGGAATACAATGTAGGGCAAGTGGGCTGTGGATAAGGGATACAATGTAGGGCGGGGCTGTGGATGAGGAATACAATGTAGGGCGGGGTGGGGCTGTGGATGAGAAATACAATGTGGGGCGGGGCTGTGGATGAGAAATACAATGTAGGGTGGGGCAGAGCTGTGGATGAGGAATACAATGTAGGGCGGGGTGGGGCTGTGAATGAGGACTACAATGTGGGGTGGGGCTGTGGATGAAGGATATAATGTAGGGCAGCATGGTGCTGTAGATGAGCAATACAATGTAGGGTGGGGTGTGGATGATGGATACAATGTAGGGCGGGGCTGTGGATGAGGGATACAATGTAGGGCGGGGCTGTGGATAAGGGATACAATGTAGGGCGAGGCTGTGGATGAGGCATACAATGTAGGGCGTGGCTGTGGATGAGGGATATAATGTAGGGCAGCATGGTGCTGTAGATGAGCAATACAATGTAGGGTGGGGTGTGGATGATGGATACAATGTAGGGCGGGGCTGTGGATGAGGGATACAATGTAGGGCGGGGCTGTGGATAAGGGATACAATGTAGGGCGAGGCTGTGGATGAGGCATACAATGTAGGGCGTGGCTGTGGATGAGGGATACAATGTAGGGTGGGGCGGGTCTGTGGATGGGGAATACAATGTGGGGTGGGGCTGTGGATGAGGAATACAATGTAGGGCGGGGCTGTGGATGAGTCGTACAATGTAGGGCGGGACAGTGCTGTGGATGAAGGATACAATGTAGGTCGGCGCGGTGCTGTGGATAAGGGATACAATGTAGGGCGGGACTATGAATGAGGAATACAATGTAGGGTGGGATGGGGCTGTGGATGAGAAATACAATGTGGGGCGGGGCTGTGGATGAGAAATACAATGTAGGGTGGGGCGGAGCTGTGGATGAGGAATACAATGTAGGGCGGGGTGGGGCTGTGAATGAGGACTACAATGTGGGGTGGGGCTGTGGATGAAGGATACAATGTAGGGCAGCCTGGTGCTGTAGATGAGGAATACAATGTAGGGCGGGGCTGTGGATGATGGATACAATGTAGGGCGGGGCTGTGGATGAGGGATACAATGTAGGGAGGGGCTGTGGATAAGGGATACAATGTAGGGCGAGGCTGTGGATGAGGGATACAATGTAGGGCGAGGCTGTGGATGAGGGATACAATGTAGGGCGGGGCTGTGGATAAGGAATACAATGTAGGGCGGTGCAGGGCTGTAGATGAGGAATACAATGTAGGGTGCGGCTGTGAATGAGTCATACAATGTAGAGCGGGGTGGGGCTGTGGATGAGGGATACAATGTAGGGCGGTGCTGTGGATGAGGGATACAATGTAGGAAGGGGCGGTGCTGTGGATGAAGGATACAATGTAGGGCAGCGTGGTGCTGTGGATGAGGGATACAATGTAGGAAGGCACAGTGCTGTGGATGAGGGATACAATGTAGGGCAGCACAGTGCTGTGGATGAGGGATACAATGTAGGGCAGCGCGGCATTGTGGATGAGGGATACAATGTAGGGCGGTGCTGTGGATGAGGGATACAATGTAGGGTGGGGCGCTGTGCTGTGGATGAGGGATACAATGTAGGGTGGTGCTGTGGATGAGGGATACAATGTAGGGTGGTGCTGTGGATGAGGAATACAATGTAGGGCGGGGCAGGGCTGTGGATGAGGAATTCAATGTAGGGCGGGGCTGTGGATGAGGAATACAATGTGGGCAGGGTTGTGGATGAGGAATACAATGTGGAGCGGGGCTGTGGATGAGAAATACAATGTAGGGCGGGGCGGGGCTGTGGATGAGGAATACAATGTGGGGCGGGCCTGTGAATGAGGAATACAATGTAGGGCGGGGCGGGGCTGTGGATGAGGAATACAATGTAGGGCGGGGCGGGGCTGTGGATGAGGAATACAATGTAGGGCGGGGCTGTGGATGAGGAATACAATGTGGGACGGGGCTGTGGATGAGGAATACAATGTACGGCGGGGTGGGGCTGTGGATGAGGAATACAATGTGGGGCAGGGCTGTGAATGAGGAATACAATGTAGGGTGGGGCGGGGCTGTGGATGAGGAATACAACATAGGGCGGGGCTGTGGATGAAGAATACAATGTGGGGCTGTGGATGAGGAATACAATGTGGGGCGGGCTGTGAATGAGGAATACAATGTAGGGCGGCGCGGTGCTGTGCATGAGGGATACAATGTAGGGCGGCGCGGTGCTGTGCATGAGGGATACAATGTAGGGCGGCGCGGTGCTGTGCATGAGGGATACAATGTAGGGCGGCGCGGTGCTGTGGATGAGGGATGCAATGTAGGGCAGCGTGGTGCTGTGGATGAGGGGTGGGGGTGTGCACGGCATGGCGGGGTGGAGATGTGCACGGTATGGCGGGGTGGAGATGTGCACAGTATGGCAGGGTTGAGATGTGCACGGTATGGCTGGATAGAGATGGGCACGGTATGGCGGGCTGGAGATGGGTACAGCAGGGTGGAGATGTGCACGATATGGCAGGGTTGGAGGGGTAGAGATAGGCACGGTATGGCGGGCTGGAGATGGGCAGTGGATGAGGTATACAATATAGGGCGGATCAGTGCTGTAGATGAGGGATACAATGTAGGGCAGCGCGGCACTGTGGATGAGGGATACAATGTAGGGCGGCACAGTGCTGTGGATGAGGGATACAATGTAGGGCAGCACAGTGCTGTGGATGAGGGATACAATGTAGGGCGGTGCTGTGGATGAGAGATACAATGTAGGAAGGGGCGGTGCTGTGGATGAGGGATACAATGTAGGAAGGGGCGGTGCTGTGGATGAGGGATACAATGTAGGGCAGCGCGGTGCTGTGGATGAGGGATACAATGTAGGGGGGCGCAGTTTTGTGGATGAGGGATACAATGTAGGGCGAGCTGTACTGTGGTGAGGAATACAATGTAGGGCGGCACGGTGCTGTGGATGAGGAATAGAATGTAGGACGGCGCAGGGCTGTGGGTCAGGGATACAATGTAGGGCGGTGCGGTGCCTTGGATGAGGGATTTAATGAAGGTACGGAAGTTTTGTGAGTCAGGGATTGCCCGGATAGTTTGGGCTAGCATGTATCAGTGGACTGGTGCTGCTCTGGAGACGTCTTGGAGGTGGGATTAAGAGGTTAGAATTAAAGGGGCATTTAATCTGATTTCATTAGCTGAGCAGAGGGCACGGACTAGGTGGTGGGTTGAGACGACAGAGGCAATATGGGGCAGCACGGTGCTGTGGATGAGGGATACAATGTAGGAAGGCGTGGTGCTGTGGATGAGGGGTGGAGATGTGCACGGCATGGGGGAGTGGAGATGTGCAGTGTTGTGGATGAGGGATACAATGTAGGGCGCGCTGTGCTGTGGTGAGGAATACAATGTAGGGCGCGCTGTGCTGTGGATGAGGGATACAATGTAGGGCGGCATGGTGCTGTGGATGAGGGATACAATGTAAGGTGGTGCAGTGCTGTGGATGAGGGATACAATGTAGGGTGGGGCGCTGTGCTGTGGATGAGGGATACAATGTAGGGTGGTGCTGTGGATGAGGGATACAATGTAGGGCAGCACGGTGCTGTGGATGAGGGATACAATGTAAGGTGGTGCAGTGCTGTGGATGAGGGATACAATGTAGGGTGGGGCACTGTGCTGTGGATGAGGGATACAATGTAGGGTGGGGCACTGTGCTGTGGATGAGGGATACAATGTAGGGTGGGGCGCTGTGCTGTGGATGAGGGATACAATGTAGGGTGGTGCTGTGGATGAGGGATACAATGTAGGGTGGTGCTGTGGATGAGGGATACAATGTTGGGCGGTGTGGTGATGTGGATAAGGGATACAATGTAGGGTGGCACGGTGCTGTGGAGCGCTTTGTGGATGAGGGTGATGCGTGTGAATTGTATTCTGTACTTGATGGGCAGCCAGTGCAGTGACCGGCTGCCGCATTCAGACAGGGGTAGAGTCTGGAGCAGGAGGGGGGGGGGGGGGGGTGCGATCAGCAGCGAGTTGTAATAACCGAGCCAAGAGCAGATCAGGGCAGCGGTGAGCGTTTTTAGCGCGTCCATGGTGAGAAAAGGTTGGATTCTTGCTGTGCTGAGGATGAGGCACGGTGCTGTGGATGAGGAATACAATGTAGGGTGGCATGGTGCTGTGGATGAGGGATACAATGTAGGATGGGGCGGTGCTGTGGATGAGGGATACAATGTAGGGCGGCGTGGTGCTGTGGATGAGGGATCCAATGTAGGGCAGCGCGGTGCTGTGGATGAGGGATCCAATGTAGGGCAGTGCGGTGCTGTGGATGAGGGATACAATGTAGGGCGGGGCGGTGCTGTGGATGAGTGATAACAATGTAAGGCGGCGCGGTGCTGTGGATGAGGGATACAATGTAGGGCGGCGCGGTGCTGTGGATGAGGGATACAATGTAGGGCGGCACGGTGCTGTGGATGAGGAATACAATGTAGGGTGGCATGGTGCTGTGGATGAGGGATACAATGTAGGATGGGGCGGTGCTGTGGATGAGGGATACAATGTAGGGCGGCGCGGTGCTGTGGATGAGGGATCCAATGTAGGGCAGCGCGGTGCTGTGGATGAGGGATCCAATGTAGGGCAGTGCGGGGTGCTGTGGATGAGGGATACAATGTAGGGTGGCGCGGTGCTGTGGATGAGGGATACAATGTAGGGCGGCGCGTTGCTGTGGATGAGGGATACAATGTAGGGCAGGGCAGTGCTGTGGGTGAGGGATACAATGTAGGACGGGGCAGTGCTGTGGATGAGGGATACAATGTAGGGCAGCGCAGTGCTGTGGATGAGGGATACAATGTAGGGCAGGGCAGTGCTGTGGATGAGGAATACAATGTAGGACGGGGCAGTGCAGTGGATGAGGGATACAATGTAGGGCAGCGCAGTGCTGTGGATGAGGGATACAATGTAGGGCGGCGCGGTGCTGTGGATGAGGGATACAATGTAGGGCGGCGCGGTGCTGTGGATGAGGGATACAATGTAGGGCGGCGCGGTGCTGTGGATGAGGGATACAATGTAGGGCGGCAGGGCGCAGCGGATCGCTTTGTGAATGAGGGTGATGAGTGTGAATTGTATTCTGTATTTGACGGGCAGCCAGTGCAGTGAACGGCACAGGGCGGAGGTGTCCGAGTAGCATCTGGAGCAGGCGGGGGGGGGGGGGGGGGGGGCGATCAGCAGTGAGTTATAATAATCGAGCCAAGAGCAGATGAGGGCAGCGGTGAGCATTTTTAGTACTTCCATCGTGAGAAAAGGGCGGATTCTTGCGATGTTCTTGAGGTGCAGCTGACGTGTTTGGGCCACAGATTGGATATAGGGGGTAAAGGAGAGATCGGGGTCAGATATGACCCCAAGGCAGCGGGCATGCTGGAAGTTATGGTGCCACACACTGAGATGGAGATGTCAGGATGAGGGCGGTTAGTGGAGGGTGGAAACACCAGCAGGTCAGTTTTGAGAGGTTTAATCTTAGGCAGAGAGAGGACATGGTGTTAGAGACAGCGGACAGACAGTCGGTGGCATTCTGGGGGATGCTGTGATGTCACGGGAAGAGG